>NW_008237221.1:3395981-3446539 GCF_000691975.1 Corvus brachyrhynchos | reverse complement strand
TTAAGGCACTCCAAGTAAACTTGGTGAATAAAATTTCAATTTTCCTTCCACAGACATTATTTGTATTGCAACATTATTTGGATTGCAAAGATTGCAAGGAAATTTGATTCTGAAAAAATACTCTCATGTATTCATTTTATTAATACTAAAAAGTATTCTTATCACATCTGCCTTCCTAATTCTCAAAGATCTTACCAAGGGATAACCATGATGGGGCATTTCAAAGTGTGTTGAGAATGTGGATCTCATTGAAAGGCATATGCATTGCACAACACGTGAGCACATCCCTGAAACAGTGTGACAGATGTTTCACAGATGAGAAACTATAATGCACAGACAAATGCTTAGTAAGTCTTGGGTTTAAAAAAAGAGTCTGGTTTTGAATTGGTGGATGCCTGCGGAGCTTAGTTTGGATAAAAAAGAAGGTACTGAAAGCCTCTGAGAAGCACCCCTTGAGGCCATCCCTTAAGGAATGGTGGTTATTGTTTTGGTTTTGCCACCATGACTGGGAGTCCAGTTACCATTTTATCATTCTTTGGGTTTTGATGGCATCTGTATTTCCTATTCTGCACCAAGACTTCATAATAGTAAACCTTGTTCAAACACAGAGCAAAAAAAAATACCTTCCTTCACTTTTCACTCTACTAGTAAGGCAAAGAAGTGGTTGCAAGGGAAGAAATGAGTACGCAATGAAATCAGTTAGTAATGCAGGTAGTGATTTCAGCACGTGGTGTGATGTTTTTTGGGGAAGGGATATTTTTAGTACACATCAGACTTGGTGTGTTTTTCAAAGAATTTGAAGATTTCGAAGGAAATACTTGTTGATGTTCCTGGAGAGCATCTGCAGAACATAAGAGCATAGGAGGAAACATGAAAGTGTTTCCTCCTTGGTCTAAAATATGACAAGTGGGTAAGGAAAGGTGTGTCAGCCAGAGGTGAAAGATAGATGGTAGAAAGGAAAAACACCACTGAGGAGGGCCTTAAAGCTTAACCAGTCCTGAAGCAGAGGAGGTGGAGCCCATAGAGGTGTTTGAAGAGCTGGGTGCTCAAAATGAGAAACTGCTGGAATTCACAGTGCTGCCCGTATTTGTCTGCAGTGTGAGTTGACCAGCCCTTTGGTGAATGTATTTGCTTTGTGAATAAGTAGTCTTCCTTTACATATTCTCCAAAAAGAATCTTCAAATGGTACACTGCAGCTGTGGGACTGTCTAAAGAAAAATGGAAATCAAACATCACGTGTGCACTGGAGCAGTAATGTGATGTCCACCATCACTGGGATAAAGGAGAGAAAAAAGAAGCCCATGATACCCATGCTAAGCTTGAACTGAAAGCTAAACCTTTCAAGGAAATGCTGGAAGGCAAAATTGAAAAAATTGAAATTTTTATAAGAAAAGAGGATCAATTTGAAGTATGTTCATTGTTTTAAGTCAGGACTGAGAGTAAGCTCACCTGTGAAGGAAAAACTTTTAATTAAACAAATCTAATCAGAAATAACATTTTCCCAGATTTATCTAGAAAAAACTGGCTCCACTTTCCTGGATGCCTTTGGTTAGAAGTATTGCATTTTAAATCTCCCTTGGCTTATCCAGTGAATTCATTACTTAGTTGTACATTTGATCATAAGAGTGAAATGCCATGCTAAGTAACGAGTTCCATGGGGATGGTGTGACATTTAGCCTGTTTACAAAATACATGGTGTGTTCATACCTGGCTTTGCTTTTAAAGCTGAGCCATCACCCTTTGCATAGAAGCTCAGGAAATACTGTGAAGGGAAGGTAAATACTGTTTTTTAAAACTGCACTGCAAGCACTGTTTGCCTTCCTTCCCACTGGCCCTGGAGTTGTTTGGTTTATCCTACAGCTCTCTCTCCTGGGGGCACACATTGTAAGTTAGTTTTAGAACAATAAATATAGCCTGTGTCTAAGAATGCCTTCTATTTCTTGTCAGTTAGACATTTCAGCTTTTACATATTTTTAGATGCAAAAATTTGACACAGACATAGGAGTAAGAGATTCATCAAAGCAGCTTGTCAGCTGTCATTAAGGAAACAATTGTCCTCTGTCAGAGAGGGCAGTGTAGCTATTGCCACGTTATCAGCACACAGAGTTGCAATTTAGCTACAAAAAGGAATAATAAAGAAAGGAGGAACAAGGGTGAAGAAAAAAAAAAAAAGGTGAAACCTGCTTCCAGCTGACAGTTTTGTACTTTCCATGCACTTAGAAATAAAGCTATCCAGCTTGCAGTGGTATTGCTTAAATAACTTTTCTGAGGATCTTGCATTTTTTAGCTAAATGCAGTCAAGACAAGATCCAGCTTGCAGATTAGGATTTGTGGATTGATACATCTGCATTGTCTGCCTATGAACCTTGTATTTATGCTTCCATTCTTATGTGAAGAGATATAGTTAATTCAGTTGATGAAACCCAAAGAGCTTTTCAGTTTATTCCAAAGTAGATACCTCCACTGACCGCTTGCACAGCTCTCAAGGCTTCACTGGACTTATGGAGTTGCCTGATGATGGGTGTCTGATACTGTTCAGGACTCCCTACGGTACTGGAGACATCTGCACAGAGTGAGCACACGTAAAACAGGACTTAAAGGGGACAATGCCATTCTGGTCAAGCTGGGTATCATAGTCCACAACATCTGCAAAGAAATCTGACACCTTTGTTTAGAATCCTGAGTTCTGGTCTAGGTCTCTGTTTTTCATGATGGGAGCTTATCTTAAGCACCTTCTTGTAGACACCTAAATACAGGTGTCATAATCTGCGAGCTGAATCCCACATTAGGAGCTTTGATTTGTATTAGGAACACATCTGTTTGCTCCAGTGCACCTGCTGATGCCTGTGTGTAATGTGATGACCATAAAGCACTGAATTCTCAGTCTCTCATATAAAATAACTGTGCTCCAGGTATATATATTTTGCTGAAATTCTTCATGGCTTGGAAAGAGTCAATCATTGGTGCTAATCATGCTTACCTGTTAAAAGTCCTGCTTCAGCTGCAAGACTGGGGTAGACTATGGCATTATTAAGAACTGTGCCACTTTGACAGTGACTGTGAATGTGTCTGTGCACAGGGCACTGGCGTGACACTGTCTTTTCTTTTGGGAAAGCCATTCATTGCTTTGCCACCTCCTTAAATTTAGGAATCGATCCAAGTATGGATTCTCAAGCCGCCAATTCACAAATGCATCTGGGCGAAGCTGCACTTGAACAAACATTAGTGCTTAACTCACGGACCCTTGTGCTGGCTGTGAAAGCTATCCATTTTTTGGGTTTAGTTATGTTCAGAAGTGAAAAAAAATATATTCTTGTTACTGCACTGTACTGCTGGAGCCTTCATGGAGGTGAACAATTCGCCTGTTAACACTGCTTTGTTATTTGTGGCAACACTTCACTGATTTCATGGTACTCATTATTCTGCATGGCTTTTCCTCCCACCCATCGCTCAGGAATGGCAGTGTGTAGGTTCTTGCTATTGTGTCCTTTGTCTCACACCATCGCTGGTGCCATGGGAGCCAGCGCGTGCACAGGAAGCCAAGATGTGAGTCCAGGCAACCCAGCTAATTCATGCTCCAGCCCCTTTAGTAGAGAACTGTCATTCAATTACTTGCTGTCTCTCCAAAGTGGGGCGGTGCTTTGTTTTTTCACCTTAGAAGAGCATAATACAAAGAGGCGTCTCCACAGGTGGCTGATGGAGAGCTTCTCTATTGTAGCACACAATTAACTTCCTCATCTTAATTGGTGTTATCAGTGAGCCAAGTTCATATGTCCTGCTCCACACTCGGGTAGGGATTTATTCACTGTTTTTGTATATATGGACAAGTGGGAAGTAAAGCCATCAAATGATCCCCCTCATAAGACATTCTGATATTCTTCTTTAGTTTTCTATAATGACTTAATGACTACTGGTGCAGGATGATGAATTGGGTGTCCCTCTTTCCTGACTGTATGAAGAAACTTCATGTTGCCCATTGGGTCAGAACTGACTTACCTAAAAGAACGAACACATGTATACAAAGGAGAAGGAACTAAAACTGCCTTAAGTGTCTCGGTTTTAAGATTAGACAAGAGACACAATCACCATGGTGAACTGAAGTAGGGAAGAGCCCTTGGCAGTGTCAGGGAGTGCTGTGGGCAGCAGTGCTGCCTGGCCAGTTGGGTGTCCTGCTGTCTTCTGCTATGACTGGGTCAGTGTTTGATGTTATCTTATGTGCACTGTTTATTTTACACCTGGAAAATAAAGTTTGTGCACTGCCCACAGCTGCAGAAAAGGGAATGAGACACTTGAGGTGTCTCACAGTCACTAAGCCAGGAGAAGGAAGCCACAGGTTTGAATGTATTTTGTCCAATGGCCTGCAGGCCTCCTTGGAAGATTTCCCTCCTACAGCAGTTGTGCACCTCTGAAACGGATGCTTTTCCTCACAATTTAATTTCCCCTCGATGTTTCTAAAGCCTATTGCATGTGGTTTGGTTGTTTGGAAGATGCAGTTAATCCCCTTTTTTGGTGTCATCATGATGTTATACTGCAGTGGCAACATCACAATGATCTTTGTTTGTTTTTCTCCCCATGACATTGCCCTACACAAGTCACTTGCCAGGGGAAATGTGGAACTGCTTTCTTAGCAAAACCCCTGTCACACAGTGTCAGTTTTTGGGTGCGTTTTTTTAGGATTTTTGTGAATATATGTGATTTCCAGAAATTATTTCATTCCTGATGATGTAGATAAGGACTGAGATGAGTAATGGTGCTTAGCATCTCATACAGATTGAAACATAATTTTTGGAAAAATTTCAGTCAAAATTAGTTATATTATTAACTGTATATTGCTCATTTTCAGGGTGACCAAATAAAGAAGGAAAAATCCTGAATATAAAAGTGAGGAGAAAGTACTCCTTTTGATTATTTCAGTGATTCAGAAGTCAGGTTCACCTGACTTAAAGAATATAAAGGGAAGTGAGAGCAAGTGAAATTATACAGTAGTATAGTGTGGAAACAGAGGAGTTAAATGAAGACATTTTATTTGATTTAGGAGTGTGAATTATTAATCGCAATCTGAGTAGAGGAAAATTTATGGATTCAGTCTGTCTTTTAGGCGCCTATGAGATTTCACTCCAAGCATGTTTTTTAGCCAGCCAGCCATTTCTCCACAAAATCAAAGCAGACTTGACATCGCTGATAATCCAAAGATTTAAGAGAGAAGCTGGATTTAGAGTGCAGTTTATTTTCACAAAGAAATAAGCATACAATGCCAGCCTTTTTCAAAAGATGCTTTTTAAGAAGTCCATTGAAACCCAGCTGAGACTGATTGAAGCAATCACAGGATTTTCGGTTGGTCTCTTGTCTACAGAAAAATTCTTGTTTCCACAAATGTAAACTCTTAGCCCTCCCCAATAAGCTGGCATTGAACCATTCAGAAATAGTAGTGGAGAGTTTGTACATTATGTTTTAATTGAAAAATACAAGCAAATTTCCATGCATTGTTTTGTTGAATCCAATTTCAAGTTATTAGTCCTACATTTGAGCCCTAAGTGCAAGGGACCAGTTTTTCTTCTGTTTTTACAGTTGAGCATACTGTGTAACTACTTCTTAAAGGCAAAAAATCGTAGGAAAGAATCAATTTAATTTTGTCAGGTACTCCTGGTTCTTTACCCCATGCATAACTCATCCAAGGCTCTGTGCTTTGTTAGCTCAAAGCTGAGCGCATCTGCTGGGCTTGTCTGCTCAGGTTCTTCTCTGGAAGAGAGCAGGGCACCATATCATCCCACTATTACAGATGCAGGTTTGCTTTCTTTTCCTATTGTTTGCTTGAACTTTCCTGCTTAAGTCATTGCCTTCACTCTTCTCCGGAAGCTGTCGAGGAACATCAGTTTCTAGAAGTGTTTATGTATGATGCTGCTGTTATATTGCTACTGTAGTTTAAGAAGCTTTCAAGTAAATACTATTGGAAAAAAAAAGCAAATTCGCTATGGGAAAGGGATTAATAAAAGGTTTGAATCTTAAAATACTGGACGTTTAGGCTCAGCATACTCAAATGCTGCAGGTTTACAAGGCTATTTTTGTTGTTTTGCTGGAACAGATTACTAGTTTCAGCCTGGTTTGGTGCAGTTACTGTTTACTTTCTGACCATTGGTGGCTAAAAATGACTGTACATATTACTATAGCTCCCTTCCCACAGGAACTAGTTTCCACAGGTTAGTATTGTGTTGTCACCAGCTGACACCATCCAACCTGATGAAGTTTTAGATGATACATACTAAGTTTTCCTAGGAGCCAATTTGCAGGAAAGTTTCACTATCCACTGCAATGGTGTCTGCCTTTATTAGCTCATTAAAATATTTCCTAAATACTACTTTATGAAAAGTCATCTGTTTGTGGAAATAAAAAATGCCAAGCTTACTGTCTGTTTGCTCTTTCTATGTTGTCCATGACCCTGGAAAAAAGGTTTTTTAGAGACAACCAGGAAAATAACCACATCAGAAAAGCTGACCAGAGGCAAGTAGAGTGTAACCAATTGACACGATGCGCTTTAGGCACTGAATGTTCATTTTCTACTCGTCGTGTATGCTGAACTCCTCCTCACTATAAGCCTTCCAAAACGCAATCAGAATGAGCTGTTTGGTGTTTTTTCATTGATGCAGGGGTGGACCAGGCGTTACCACAAGAACGTCGAACTCCTGTCACTCCATCCTCTTCCTCTCGGTATCACCGTCGCAGGTCCTCAGGGTCACGGGATGAGCGCTACAGATCGGGTGAGTGGAACTGAAGACCCCGGAACTGGAATGAAAATTTGAAATGTCTCATTCTGTTCCTCGCTTTTCTAAAAAGAAGTTTGTTGTAAACTCATGTAGCTATATATGGGAAACATTCATTGTATGAACACAGAGACACTGTCCAAGCGTGAAGGGGTGGAGCTACAAAGCCAAGATATATCTGGAACTGGATCTGGCTGTGAGTGTGAAGGGCCGCTAAAAGGCCTTCTACAGGCACATTAGTAAAAGAGGAAAGAGTAGGGAAAACATGCTGAATGGGGCAGGGTGACAAAGGGCATGGAAAAGGCAAAGATAATTAATGTATCCTTTGCCTTGGTCTGTACTGATGATATCTGAGTTCTGGAATCAAGGCATCTGAGACCAATGGGAAAGTCTTGAACAATGACAACCTACCCTCTGTGAAGGAGAATCAGGATGGGGAATATTTGAACAAACTGAACAAATAGAAGTCCATGGGACGTGATGGGGGTGGATCACTGACCAATGTGATTGTCTGTCAGTCAGAGGAGGTTTCTGCAGGCTGAGAGAAAGCAAGGTTCATTTCTGTCTTCAGGAATAGCAGGACATAGCATCTGGAAAACTACAGGCCAGCCAGACTCTTCTCAATCTCTTGAGCAGGTGGTGGAGCAAATAAAGCTGGAAGCTCTTTTAAAATATATGGACAAGGCAGTGATTGGGAGTAGACAGTATGGATTTACAAAGTGCTCTTAGTAGGCTGGTCAATTCTTGATCTGCCCAATAACCTTCTACAATGAGATGACTGCCCTGGAAGTTGAGGGAAGAGCAGTGGATGTTGTATGCTTTGACTTTAGTGAAGCTTTTGACAGTGTCTCTCATAATATCCTTGACAAACTGGTGAAATATGGTTTAGATAAGTAGACAGCAAAGTAGTCTGAAAATTGGCTGAAATATTGAGCTCAGAGAGTTGGAATGAGTGGTACAAAGTCCAGCTGGACACCAGCCTCTAATGGGTACTGTAGGGAGTGAATACTGGCTCCAGTACCCCTTAATAGCTTCATTAGTGACCTTGCTGGTGAGACACACACTGGCAGATGATACCAAATTGGAAGGAGTGGTCGATATACCACACGGGTGTAATAGCATTTAGAGGGATCTGGGCAGGCTGGAGGAGTGGGCAAACAGGAATCTAGTCAAGTTTGACAAAGGAAAGTGCAAAGTCTAGTGCCTGGGAAGGAATAACCCCTTGTACTTTGACAGGTTGCTGGAAAGCAGCTTGGCAGCAAAGTTGTGGTGGACGTGAGCTAGGAAGGTGCTCTTATGGCAAAGAAGGCCAAGAGCCTCCTGGGCTGCACTCAGAGGAATGCTGCCAGCAGGTCAGGGCAGGTGATCCTTCCCTCTGCTCAGCACTGGTGAGGCACACTGGGAGTGCTGAGTCCGGTGCTGGGCTCCCCAGTACAAGAGGGATATGGATGTACTGGAATGAGTCCAGCAAAAGACCACAGATGATTAAGAAATAGATCCTGTGATATGTGAGGAGAGGCTGAGAGAGCTGGGGTTGTACAGCCTGGAGAAAGCTCAAGGGGATCTTATCCCTGTGTATAAGCTACGTGATGGGGGAATTAAAGAAGCTGGAGTCAGACAAGAGACAGTTGGCAGAACCAAAATATGAAGCATTTGATTTAAGTATAAGAAAAAGCTTTTTTTTTTTCTCTAAGAGAGGTCAAGCACCGGCGCAGGTCGCTGAGAGAAGTTTTGGTGACTCCATTCTTGGAGCTATTCAAAACCTCATTGGATGTGGTCCCAAGCAGTGTGCTGTAGATGACCCTGCCTAGAGCAGGGAGTTGGACTGGATGGTCTCCAGAGGCTCCTGCTGACCTACTCCAGTCTATGGTTCTGTGGCACAGCTGAATTTTACTGTACTGATTCCAGTTTGGTAATACTATAAGAAAATATTTAATTTGCAGTATAGCAAGTTGGGAACATCATTATGCCCTAAATAGAAGCACTGATTAAAGGAAGATAAAATTAATTTCAGAGCTGAACAGAAGGGTAAAAACTCATTTCCAAGTGAATGGGATCCAACTTTCTTCGTGATACTGCTCCAGATATAACACAAACTGAAGGAAGTGATTGGTTTAAAACTGGTTTATAATGGCTTCTCACAACAAGAAAGACATTGAGGTGCTGGAGCATGTCCAGAAAAGGGCAGTGAAACTGGCAAAGGGTCTGGAGCACAAGTCTTGTGAGGAGCAGCTGAGGGATCTGGAGGTGTTTACCCTGGAGAAAAGGAGGCTCTGGGGAAACCTTATCACTCTGTACAACTCTCTGAAAGGAAACTGGAGACAGATGAGGTTCAGCTTCTCTTCACAAGTAACAAGAGACAGGACAAGAGAAAATGGCCTCAAGCTGTGCCTGGGGAGGTTTAGATTGGATATTAGGAAAAGAATTCTTCACCAAAAGAGTTGTCAACCATTGAAACAGGCTGCCCAGGGAAGAGGTGGAATGACCATCCCTGAAAATGTTCAAAAGGCATGTGGATGTGGCACTTAGGGATGTGGTTTAGTAGTGAACACGGTGGTGCTGGCTTAATGGTTGGTCTTGATAATGTTATCTTTTCCAACATTAACAATTCTGTGATTCCATAAAGGAAAAGTGAGCTCTGAAACTTCTTTACTCTTACCTTTGAAGGTGAAAACTGCATGCACTACACCTTAACAGGATGAAGGGTAGGTGTGCTCAGCTGTTGTTTGAACTGCTTCAGGGGCTGCTGCAGTATGAGCATCCTTCTCAGATAGCAGCCTGAGGCCATGGACTGGTTCACCTGGTGCTGCCTCTTCCATCTGCAGAATAAGGGAGCCATAGACAGCAGCACCCATCAACCTCTGTGGCAGAGAGATCCTGGTGATCTGAGAGTCAGAAGCTAGGGCCTGATGGTTATGGATGGTCTCGAGGAAAGTAAATTTGGCTGTGGAAGCTCTGAATTGTGTTTGAGAGATGCCTCTTGCTGGATGCAGTCAGACTCATTGTGCTGACACAACTGGAAAATTGTAGAGAACTCCTTATTAAACCTTTTGTAACATATCTCTGGTTCATTCCATTAGTCAAAGAGCTTGCCAGTCCCATTTAAAGGAAAATTAAATGCTGAATGTGGCAGAGAAAGTTCATGTGTGTCCAGACCATTCTGATAAATTTTTAAAACTCCCTCCTCCCCTCAGAAACCCCGGGTTCATACTGAAGATGCTGCCAATTTTTTGTTGAATAATGGTTGTGGTATCTGCATAATAATTCCTTGATATATAAGCTCCTAGAAGCTTCTCCAACATTACACTATAAATGGTCTGATTTTTACCCAGTGCTTTTAAATAGGTAAAAAAATACTATTCCTGAACTTGTCTAATTTGTGGGTGTGCAACACATGGTCCTCAAATCTCCAAGCTGTGACTCGCCAGAGCAGTTCTGTTAGAAACATGTGCATTTGACTGTGAGTCAAAAGTCATCTGCTTGAGCTGTGCTTGCCATTTGTAAGCTAAGATGTCGAGTCAATTTGGGGATGGGCAAAAGGAGACATTATGCGTATCTTCACTGTGTGCCTCTTCTGAGACCCCAAGAGTGCTCTCTGAGTTGGTGCTGCTGCCCCTGGGTTTCAGTCACTGCCTGCTGCCTTAAAAGGAAGGCATTTGTGCAGTGAAAGGGTACATAAGGTCCTGTCTTAGGGATGGGGCGAGTTGCAATTACATATATACATATATATAAATAATAAAGATGTAAACTTTGTTGCTGAGAAGTAAGGAATTCAGTGTAAAGGGCTGTTATTAGGGCAGGAGTTTTACTTTAGCAGAGTAAGGACTATACTGTAAATTCAGATCTTTCTTGTTGCTCTGAAAATGTCCTCGGTGTTAAAACTGAAAAGCTTGACAGTATTTTGGGGATTTCTGGCAAAGTTTTGAATTCCGAGCTTGGTTGCTGTATAGCATGACCCCTCAGCAAGTCACTGAGCTTTCCAGCAAATTGGTTTGAACAACTCCTGCATCTTCACTCCCTCAAAAGAAAACCAAATGTAGAAAATGCCAGTGAAAGTAAATGTAAATACACATTTTAATTTTGAAAAGTTATCAGAATCCTCTCCAAATTTACTTTCAGAGGAGATTTGCTACGATACAGTGCAATGTTCCTACCCTGTCCTGTGTTCTCCCATTCTATGTATTGCCCCTGTGAGATCAGAAGTCTGTTTCTTTCTGTAGGTTGCAAACTTGCAAGTCAGATTTCATTTTGGTTATCTTGCTTTCGGATTCAGATTTGCTTCAGGTAGAAGTCTTTGTTTCGCTTGTTGATTTGCTGTGCTTAATACTTCAGCATCTCTGCTCTGATCACATTGTGATTGTTAGATCCTAGCTGTTACCCATTTTGAGTGTTTGTTATCATACTTGGCACATCTACTTGGAAAAAGCCCAAAACAAAATGAATGCACACTCTTTAACCAATAAGGAATTCACATCTAGGAAAACATTTCCCTTCCTTAGTGTTTTTGCACAGTTTATTTCAATTAACATCTGCAAATAGATCTCCCATTCCAACTCTGATCAAAATCCTTTTCTGTCTCTTCTTGGTAAGGTTTTCCTAATTGGAAGTCTAAGATTCTGAGAGTCATCCAGTTCTCCTTCCATGCCTTTGCTTTTTACATGGATTTAGATGTCAGCAAAGATTGTTTAACAAACTCTCTTTGGAGACTCAAAATCATTGCTGCCACTAATATCACCTTCAACTTATTTTCTTGTATTATGCAAAATGTCATACTGTGACATTTTTAATCCCTACCTATTTTCTTACTTCAATCTTTTTTATTATTATTATTTCATTAATGTTGTAACTGATTTTTTCAGCACTGTAATTTTGAAAGCCTGGGTTCTATGATTTTATGTTTTAAATAAAATTGACACTTGAGTTTGTGGACACTATTTTTTCCCCTAAATGTTCCTGGTAATTTTTTGTTTCAAGATAATTCGATTTTACAATTCAGCCTACATTGGAAATTTGCTCTAATTCTTTAAAACCAAAAAGGTTTAAAATTTCCTGGCTGCTTATTTTTATACGGGAAGGGAGCCTGAAACCACTATGTTTCAAAATGTCAGGTTTGATCATTTTTCAGATGTCTAAAGAAACAGATAATGCTATAAAGTGTAGTAACTGAATTAGTGCAGGGTTAAGCTATATTACTTACTTTATAAAAATGTGGCAAATAGTTTAGCTGATATTAATCCAAAAGCATTCTTTGATTTGTTTACTACTGAATTAAAAAATCTCTTAGTATTTACTCACTTAGAAACAATATTTGGAAAGGTTTGCCAAGTGTAGATCATGGCAATGTTTTTCTCTTAGCAACTGCCATTCCTTATCCAGTGCTTGTACTCTAACATTGTCTGGGGGCTCAAGATGACACTGAAGCCAAATGGTGCTGTAGGCTGGATCAGTAACTTTTGCCAAGAGGCTTTTCTGGCCTGGTGGGTTTTCAGGCAGGAAAGCTCAGTCAGAGGAAAGCTGGCGTGCACAGCACTTGTGGCTCTGCATGCAGAATAGATGTCAGCACTGGGCTTGGTCTGCTGAGGGGACTGCAAAGTCAGGCACAGACTGGGGTATGAGTTAATAATGGTATGTAGACGGAGCTGCAGTTGGCCATACAGCTTTTGTTTCCTTAGTGCCATTTAGAAACTAGATTTCTTGGGTACTTTTGGAAGCTGCAGATCCATGGATTTGGAATGGTATGTTGAGATAAGGAGATAGGAATAATGTGGTGGAGTAGGCAAGTGAGTAATCTGAATAGCCGAGCTTTCACACTCTTGCCATGCTGTCTGAATGAGCTTACTCAGTTGAAGACTGAGATTTTCGGAGGCTGTTGTCCCTCCATGCAGTCACTAGGGACCTGTTTGCTCACTGGTAGCAGTGGCTGCATTCTGCTCTTGCTAACACTGAAATCCCTCATAGGAGGACCTGAAGTTTCTGCCACCATTATTTAAAATGCCATCATATCAGCTGTCTTGCTTTTGGAAGAATGGTCTTAACTGATTTGGAGCATAAAACAGTGAGCTGTAGCCCCTCCACAGTGTAGCCCTGTAGTGACCGTCCTGCTGTAGCTTGGCCTCTTGCCGGTGGCTGCCGTTGTGGTGGCTGGAGCTGAGCTGGGCTCTGCTGCCACGTAAAGGCTGCAGTGCAGTACAGCAGCAGCTGCTGGGGCCCTGCCAGGTGACAGAGCCCATGGGCAACTGGGCAGGTCCTTGGGATAAGAAATGGTTTTCTTGGTCACAATAAATGTCCCACAGTTCTTTGTTTCCCAGCTGGTCATGGTTTGTGGGGCTCAGAAACTCTCCCTCAGGCACCTTCAGCACCTTTCCAGAGAAAAAGTATGTTATCTTCCCTCAGCTGGGTGTTCAACACACAAGGAACTGAAACATCAGGTCCTTTCCAACTTCATTTTTCCAAAAGGACACCATGTGGCCTTTAGATCAGGCCAAAGCAAGAAGCCTGAGTTCTCTGTCCCGATGCGGAAAACCAGAGCACCTTCTCGTGTGCCAGGACCTGGCTTTTACTGTTTCCACACTTGTCAGGAAAAAACCCCACCTAAAACCAGGAGGTATAACACAAAAAATGTGTACCAATAAAAATTAAAAACTAAAAAAAAGGCAACATTAATTGATAGGGAATGTGGTGTAATATGTTCAAAGGTACATGTGTGTGTTAGGAATGGGATAGCGTCTCTAAGATTTCTACTGCACCAGAATTCTCCTCTGATGAGATAAGGATGGGACAAATGGGTTGGGCCAAGGTTTTTAAGTCTCTTGTTTCTCATTAGCTTTGTCATAGGCCTTGAAGATGACCGGAGCACTGCCTGGAGCAGTATAATCCTTAAGAAAAATGAGACCAATAAGCTCTAAAAACTGAGTTTTCCAGATGTCAGCAATGATATGGGAAGTAGAAGTGTAAGTGAAATGGTGCTGCCTCTGTGGCTGGGGGTTCATGGTGTCCTAGAGGAAAGACCAGCAAATGGGAGCATATGCACTGCATGGACTCAGTGGGCAGGTTTTAAAACGCACAGCAGTGGGTGAGCACAGAGCTGGGAGCTGAGAAGTGGAGTGTTTGGAGAAATACCATTTGTGGAATCAACATCTCAGCTGGTAGCATGGAGGAAGGGTACGGCCTCTAGGGTGGTTGTGGTACCTGCACTCCCAGCTGGGAGAGTACCTCCCTTCTCACACTCTTCTGCTGATTTTTTTTCCCGTACATTTAGGTTGTGGAGATGAGAAAGAAAAAATTGGTCTGGTACACTTGGAGAGCTGTCAGCCCCTGCCCCAGAGATCCCAGCACTGCAGGGAGCAGCCCATTTTCCAAGTGCACTCAGCACTTCTTTTAAAAGACATCTTAATGTAGGAGATACTTGGAGGTACTGCCAAAACAAAGGCACCCTAACTACAGCTCTCACAGATCAAATTCCTGAGCCACTATTCCCACACTGGTGTTCAAAGGGGAAAAGACAGAACAACTTATACTGAGCACGAGATTGTTAAGCTTCAGAACAAATCATCCCAGGCCAGATTTGAGGGTTATTTGAAATAAGGTAGCTGGGAATGAAAGAATATTCCCTGTAGACCCAGATCCTTGAGATGCTGGCACCAGACCTTTGGTAGCTGAGCTGCTCTGCTCTAGCCATGTATTCGTTCTCATTTACCATGAGGTAGGTGTGTGTATGAGCCCTAACAAAGGTAGGTGACATTTTGTGTCTTTACAGCTTACCTCATGGTGATTTGAAAATATACGGGTAGCTTATATTTTGTGGTTTTGAGAGGACATTCAAGATCTTGCTCTGCAATCCTGCCAGAACTGACAAAAAAGAATTACACTATGAAACTATGTGAGTTGTGCGTGGTAAAGGATGGAATGGGAAGATCTGAGACATCATTTTTACTGAACCATCATCATTTAGCATTTCTCCAAAGAATAAAGAGAAAGAAAAATGCGATTAATGTGCTATCTATTAGGATGGGACTGCATAGAAGTATTCATGTGGCTTGTCGTAAAACGATTAATATTTTAACCCTTGAGGTGGGTGAGGGTTACTTGTAAGAGTTAATTTGAAGTCATTAACCTGGCTGTAAACAGACTTATTCAGAAATTAATTAATCTCCTGTCTGATTTAGCTTGCTTACAAAGTTAATTTCAAGCTACAACTCAATCAGGGGGAAAAAAAAAAGTTGAAGAAAAACTCTGGCAAATATGTAATTTGTATGACCACATCCTTGCTTTTGACCCAGGAGAAAAAGTTTGTGAGGATAAGTGTAGAACTCTTGAGGAACATTCTTAGAAGATCTCTGGAGAGAAACAAATATAAAGTTAGTTTAGTTCAGATTGCATAGTAAGGGGACCTGAGATGAGATCACTGTGTGAAGCTGACTTCCAGATTGCATTACAAATGGGACAATAAGTAAATGGAGGGATGGAAATTATTAGTGGGAGACCTGCATGTTGGGGTTTTATTTCACTTCTGGGTAGAGTTAATATAATTTAAAAACTCAGAGTTTTGAGAAAAACATTTTAAAATTAACTTTATTATAATACCTGAAGAATCCAAATTAAAGCAAAAACTATGCCTTTCAGCAAAACCAGCAGTGAAGTCATAGAGAGTTCAGTCTGCTGTTTTGGTGTCCTCTGTTTCCAGCATGTAAGCTCTGTGTCTCACAGCCTGCCCATACAGCTTTCCCAGCCACGTGTTGAGCTCCTCCCTTCCTTCCACTCAGAATTATGGATTACTGCCATGCCAGCCAAAGTGGAAGATGACAGCCATACTTCTCTCCTTTAGAGTTAAGCTTTCTGACCACATGAAAACATACCAAGCATCTGGTTTGTGCATGTGTGCAGCAGGTGGGGACAGAAAATGCTCAGGAGGTGCTCAGCATTGGCTGAAGGATGGCACAGCCCTTTGCGGAGTGCACAGAGCTTCCTGCACCAGTGGGAGTTGTTGGCTGCAGCATCCTTGAAAAGCCAAGTCTTTTCCAGTGGCACATTTATGGGAGTGCACATCTTTTCTAAACCACTGACTTTTCAATGC
Source organism: Corvus brachyrhynchos (assembly GCF_000691975.1). Taxonomy (NCBI): domain Eukaryota; kingdom Metazoa; phylum Chordata; class Aves; order Passeriformes; family Corvidae; genus Corvus; species Corvus brachyrhynchos. The sequence continues at coordinate 3,430,708 of NW_008237221.1, read as the reverse complement.
CAAAAATGGTACAGATTAACAAAATTCAGCCCCAAAATTCATGAAAGCAGAATTTTCCCCTGCATATCCATGCATCCCCAGTTCCCAGTAAAGCCAGAGGCCTAGTATATATAGCTTAAACATCCCAAAGACTGAAACTTGCACACATAAGTTGTTTTTTGAAAGGTAAGCAATGGTTTATTTCTGCTAGTAACCTCCACAGCCCTCCTATAGATGAGAGTCATCTTAGAGCAGCTGTTCTTGCTTTCAGTCGTGTGTTGACTGTTGTGAATGCCATATTTCAGAATTAATAGCACACCTGCTTCCAGATGGAGAGAAATTAGGTGTCACACTGTTTGGGCCGTGTGCTTTCCTATCTTAAAACCCAGAGAGATTGTGAAAGTGTTCTGAGACTGCTTCATTATAGCATCACCCACAGCAAAGATCTGTTATTATATGGACTCACTTTCACATTCCCAGGGGTGAGATGATTTCCCAGGGACTGATCTGTGTTGGGTGAACACAGCAAATTTTATGAAATCACTTGCCCCGTATCTGCCTGAAAATAACTCAGTGCTGTCAACCCAGGACAACTAAAAGACAAAACCCAACTGTAATCTGTTCTGATGATACCACATTTACCATGTTTCACCCTATTTAGTATGTCCTGATTGCATTTCCAATAAATGTAGCTACCAAGTTATCTCTATTCAGAGTATTTACAAGCCACTTATTAGGAAATGAATTCTCAGTGTATCCTTTGTTTCCATGGTAGCTCTAACAAAGGTCTGATTAAACTCATAAGCAACTTTCGTGCTTTCAACTACTGGTTTCCTGTAAGACTGCAATTACCAACCTTCTCCCTGTATAATTACTTAGCATACAATTCCTATACTTAGCATTGTCTTATCCAGAATTTTCAGCCAAAATCCACCTTTGATAATGCTATTTTCCTAAAATATCAGCTGTCTCCCTGTAATAACTAGAAAGTGTTTTGATTATTCTGTTGCACTCTGTGTTGATGCAGCAGAAAATGCCCTTGCTCCCATTGCCTCTTCTGTCTGTTCTTCCAGCTGTTTTCCTTGTTGCCATCCCAGATGCTTGCTTCCCTATGACAGAGATTTATTTGTGGTTTTACTTATTTGTTAAATGTCTGACTTCAGGGCTGATCCTCTACTGCAATATAAATAAGACATAACTATGTATTATATGTACATAAATAACCTCTAATTAAAAATCCTTTGGCATTCTCAACTCATTAGAGCAGAGCATCGGCCTTCTTGATCTTAATAATCTGCCATTCTCTGAGTGAGTTAGTTGTGTTTGAGGACTATCCTGTAACAAGCAAGGAGTCTGAACCTTCTCAGTCCTTAGGCCTGTCTTACTCCCAGTTGTGTCATCCATCATGTTACCAGGAATTGGCTACTAATGCAAAGGAATAAAGATTGTTTCCAATGGCTAGCTCAAAACACAAAAAAAAAGAAGATGACAAAAGAGCTCAGGGGAGAAGAATGAGAGGAATTACATGAACCAAAATGAAGAAACAGAAGAGATGGATGAATTCAGACCACAACTAGGTTTGTCTCCAGGCAGTTTTATTCTTCCAGGGGTAAGTCCTCTGAAAGGAGGGGTGGTACTAGTACCATTACTTCACAACAGGCAAACCAGGCTGCAGAAGATGGTAGGGACTCTGTTAGGTAATTCGGCATCTGTACAGAAAAAATTAGTCAACAGCTTTTTTTTCATATTTGTGTTTCTTAAACAGCTGGTGATTGCATATGAAGGCTTTATAATTCCAGCAAAACTGAAAACGTGAGCAAAACCAGCAGAAGGAATATATTTTGTCATAAACAGAGGCAGGAGCAGATTGTACAGTCTCGATTCTAGCAGTGCACAACTCCCGTCTACAGCCAGTCTAATTTCTTGTCTTAAAAAGAGACAGGGCTGCGTGGCAAATGAGATACAGGAGAACTACTTGACACACAACTGCAAGATCTGATTTAAGTACAAAAGAAGATAATGTTTTTCTTTTGTGTGCTGAGGCATTTTATGGAAGGGCTGTGAGGAAAAGTTTTATGATGTGGAATTTTTTAATGAAGCTGTTGCTTGCCGTGGGAGGAGCACCATGTTCTCTGATCCATGCAGAACTCATACCCAGATCCCTGATCTGTGACAAGGTACTGCTTTGCTTACAGTATTTTGAGTGTTTGACATACCTATGGAGAAAATGCAGCTAATGTTGAATAAAGGAAGCTGCTGAGGCATGTTAAACTTATATAGGGGGAAAAAAAGTAACCACCCCTCCACCTCGAGGAAGAATGCAACTGTAATTTGTTGAATAGGTTTTTGTTCTTTTAAAAAAGAAGATCTGAAGAAAAAGGAGCAAGTTCATTCTGCTAAAATCTACAAAGGTCTGTAGGAGGACTAGGAATTTGCAGCATATTTCAAATATCTCAGTTCCAGTTCAGGGCTTTAAAGGACACTCTCTCTGGCCCAAGTAAGGGATGGGCATCCCTGTTCATGGGGTGTAAGGGGTAGGGTGAGTCAGGATTATGCTTGGTGCCAAACAAGGATGCACTCTTTGGAAGAGTGCTCTTCTAGCAGCTGTAGAGAAACACGAGATACTGCAGCAGGGCTCCATATGTGGAGCAGGAAATGGCTGACCTTGTTCATCACACAACAATTGGTTTTTGCTTCAGGAAAGGAAGACTGATTTGCTTGTGGAGACAGCTGAGCCCAGAAGGATCATACATACTGTCTTCCCCAAAGGAAATGACTAGGAGAGTGCAGCTTGTCATAGAGGGAAGTCACCACTTGTTCTAAGTATGCATATATTTGTGCAAGAATGAGAGAAAATATGTTCCCCAAAAAAAGCATCATGAAAAGTTCCAAAGAGATTTATATTATCCCAGAGCCAGTTAAAACCACCCAGCTCAACTTCTGACTAAATAAAAATTTGTAGTGTTCTGCCCGTGATGCCTTATCCTGGTCTTAAAATCAAGAGTCATACATGGTTAGAAGAGGAAAAGGGATTTTACTTTGGTATTTATTTTAAGGATCCTTAGGTGCACATGTCCAGGTTATATGCATCGAGATGCACCCCGCCCAATATGCCTCAAAAGATCGGGTATAATATTATAGGTTTTACTAATTAGCATATCTATCAAAGATTCCCCAATGAGAGGCTCAAGTGAGCCCCCCTCCCCAAGGAACCTTCCCCTGGATGGTTCTAGCTTGGTTTACAGAATATGTTCTGGAGAGAACCTTGGGGTCTGGGGCACACTGATCCCTAACTACGAAGCTTCTAAGATGTTTAGTCTCTTAGCTTGACAAACAAGTCCAAGAATGTAGGTAGGGAAAAAGCACTAAGAATACAGAAGTTGTAAAAAGGTATAACAGGGGTATAAAAGAAAAGGCAAAAAATCTTCATGGCGTCACCCAAAAAAGATTTCGGGTCATCGACAACATATGGAATAAATGGTTCAAGAACACTTTGAACAAGGAGTCAAAAATATCAGGAGTCTGAAATTAACAGTATTTATTTCTGTATTTCTGGGCATTACTATTTGACCTTTGACCACTGCCCACCTATCAGCAGTTAATACAGCTATCTCCCAAACATCTTCTGACATCTAGTCACCCCTTTTGAGAAAGGTGTCCATATTAAGCTGGTGCTGTGTAGTAATGTCTGTTTTAGTGGGTTTGGCTTTTTTCCTAAGCCTTTCCAGTTAAGTCAGGAGCACACCATTGTGCCAAGTTATGAGATAAACCAGATGAAGAGTGACTGCACTAAGCAGAGCACCTCCCAGGAAAGCTGGGCAATTCATCCTGCTGATGGCATGAGGAATTTGCAATAGATGAGAGTTTCTGGTTATGGAGCTCATTGGCCAAAGCCATAGGTCATCATCACTCTGGGAGCCTGAGCTTGCGGACCCGCATTCTCTGTGCCAGTTTTAATTTCTCTCCCCTTTGTTTTGAGACCTCATCTCTTGCATAATAACAGATCATTAGTTCTTTGAAAGGAAACTTTCTCTTTACCAACTGCTTGTTTTTACAGTTCCACTTCCTTTCCATTTCACTTACTGACTTCACTCCCAAAAGTATGCTTGCCCTTTCTATCCTGTCACAGAAAGTAAAGGGAGAGAATAAACAAGTAAAAACGCTTGAATACAACAGGGAAAAGACTGGGGACAGAGCTCTTTTGTCTGCAGTTTACAGCCTATAAGAAATACGTCAGGTTGAATGCTGAACACCAGGTTGATTGGTGTTAAGCAGGAAGCACAAGTTGAACAGTGAGTTTTCCCAAGCATTTCCCATTTATTGATTCTTTGAGTACAAACACACAAATTGGATTCAATGTGTGGCTGGCCAAGCTAAAACAGTGGAAGACAACAGCAGATAAGTCACTGTGCGTTAGTTCCTACTACTGTAGACAGAGGTGATGATATTTTACTCTGTGTTCTAGATTTTCTGTTAAGACATTCTTGTGGAAAAGCCAGGTGGGAAGAGTAAAATGATTTTTTACCTACAGGAGAGCTTTGAAGGGTCAGGATCTGGAGTAGTTTAATCAGCTGTAACTGTGTAGTTAGAATGTTGCATGAAAGAATATTTCACCTAAAAGTGTGTTTTTTCCACTTAGATACAGGACTTTCTCAGAAGACTTGAGTGCAATTACATCAAGGTATATTTGTGTTTGAAACTGTATCAGAAGTTTATAGTAGGTGAGAAATTACAGCAAGCAACCTTATAAGGAAATACAGAGAAGTGTTCTTTTTGTGGGCTTTTTTTTTGTGTGTTGTTTTTGGACTAAGTTTTCATACTTGAACAATTTTTTTCAGGAAAAATTAATGAGAAATCTGTGTTTTATAGCAATACTCAATCACAGTATGATGAATTTAGTTAGTCTGAGCATGCTAGGATAGATTGAGAAGGAATTCAGACACTTTTGTCAGACCTGCAAGACAGGGGCATCACCCTACCCGAGATGGTTTGAAATTCTAATATGATGTTCCTGATGATACTGTGTGTGATATGTGGAGAATACAAACTGCTTTGTGATGATGGGATTCGGGGGGGATAGCAGTTTCCTGTCGCAAAGGAACTTGGATACATCTTCGCACTTTGTCCCAATGAGCATCGAAAATGTGGCTTCCTTTCTTTAAAGAACAAGGAGCATCCAGCTACTATTGTATAAATTCCTATGGCAAGTCTCCTCGTATTTTTTCAGTAGCTGTTAGGGACAGATTTGAGGAAGCAGTGAGTTACATACAAAATGATGGACACCACAGCCCATCTTTCACCAAGGTGAAGGGAAAGAGCTACCACACTCCTGTTCAAATTCATGAGAAGCAGATCACCAGGGACACTGGTGGAGAACGTACATTTCAACTTGGATTTAAATCCATGATGCATGAAAGTACAAGAAGAGATTGTTAGTTGCATTTTGGTTAACATTCCCTGTGCTACATAAGAAAGTTGGCTCGTAGATCAGAAATGCAGAGCTAAGCCTAGAGAAAAGCAAAGCGTGTGCAACGTGTATATCTGAAGCTGGTATTTGCTGGGAACAAACCTCCTTACTGTTTTTGTCTTGTTGTGGTTACAGGATATTGTAAGCCATGAGTTGTTCTCAAGTGTAATTCTGAAGTATCAGTCTGGCTTTCCCTCACCTCTCTGATTTCTCTGTACTTTAGGTCTTGGTCTCTGGGCACGAATGGCTTGAATGCTGTTCATTAGCTTATCCAAGTTCCACTCTGTACAAGACTGTCCAGACAGGTTAAGAGCATTTTTAGAACCCACCAATAGGCTTTTGTTCCAAAGGAAGACCATACAATCTATATATTCATTATATGCCTAATTATATAGTTATTCATTCTTTACCTAATCCTTAGCCATTCTTTATATGCATAAAGGCACTTTGTTTAGCCAAGAGTTTTATTCCTGAGAGAGAACATTGTGAAAAGTTTTTCACCCAAGCTTGACTGTTTATGCTGCATTTTATTCTTCTCACCCTAAAACCCTGGAAACTCTTGTTGATGCTCCCTGGACCATCTCTGGACTATCTGTCCTCAGCATTTTCTGGACACGTGTCCTGGGTTTTTTTGGTAGCCTCCATAGAGTAATGCCTTCTAAATATTTGAACTTGCAGGCTGGGCTGGGAGCAGGTGTGCATGTTCCTTCTTCCCAGTCAGCTTCCCTCTTGTTTATTCAGAGTTTCTTATCTTTGACATTGTTTTTGCTTTCCTGTGAGGCTTTGGGTTTGGTTTTTTTAGCAGTCTATAGTGTGGTTTATTCCATGGTAGCCCATTACAAATAAACATATCAAGAATGTGTCTTATTGAGAAAACAGTTCAATTCCTGGACTCCTGTGGACTCGTTTGAAAATTAAAACCCTGCAGAGTGTTTTTAATTAAGCTGATGAGTCTACCTTCTTATATCAAAACACCATCAAAAAAGAAGTCAAAAATTGACAAGTTATGATTCAGTGTCCAGCTGTCACTAAGCATTTTAATGATTTTCTGTCAGCTGTCCTCCTTTAAAAAACTTTGGAAGAATTTCTTCTCCCTCCTGACAAAGTTAAAAAACAATCCTATGTACAATAATATACAAATAGTTCCTCATGTGTTGATCAGCAAAATTTATTTTCTTCAAAAAATTCTTTTTTCCAAAAATTGCTGTGGAGTGTTGGTTGGTTGAACTTTTTTAAAAGGAAAGCTTTTTTTTTTCTTTTTTTTTACTGCTAGATATCTAATTGCTGTCCTTTGAAGGAAAATCAAGAATTTTCCCTCTTTAACAGATAAGAAACTATTAGGGAGCATGTTCAGTCCTGTGTACCTTATTGACATTGGTGTGAAATGAGCAGGTAGGAATTTATCTTGGGGTCATGCTGTTAGGTAAAGTCTTAGATTGTTTATTTTCAGAGCCTGATACTTTTCACATAAATTTTCTTATAGTTTTCACATAAACTTTTCATCAGTTTTTAATTATAATTAATTACAAGAAAACTTTCTGCTTTAAAATAATGACAGGAGGGAAATTATTCTCTGGGTTGATGATAACATTGGTCTTCCTTCATTTTGGTCCATCGGCAGCACGACTCTTTCATCTTTTGAGAATGGTTTTCCAGCTTTGCTGTTACTTTTCTTGCTTTGCTTTGCTGCTATGCTCATCCTCTTCATGATTTAAAACAAAAGAAAGTGACTCACAGAAGCAGCTGGTAATGTTATTTTTCTTACTCTTCCTTGTTGTACTTCTAGTGAGAGGTGCTTAAACCCTGGCTGAAGATAGGAAACACCATTATTGGAAATAAGACACTGCAGCGCTTATCATCTAATGCTTCTAATCATCCTTCCAGATTGTTACAGAGGTGTGATTCAACCAATGCTTCTTTAAATAAGGAGATATATATATATATATATGTATATATATATGCTCTTCTGTTTCCTGTTGCTTTTCTTGGGTCACACTGCCCATTCAGAGCTGCCACCACATCCATACAGGAGTAGGATAATGACTGCGTGCTGCCAACCCAGCCTGTGGGGGTGGTCTTCAAGCAGATTCAGCAGCAGCTGAAGTGGGATCACTCTGGATTAGACCTGATTCACTGTGCTCCTGCTTCACAAATGGAAATAGCTAAATTATGCACCCAAATTGCTGTATTTTCTACAGCTGACCAGTGGTAACTGGTTAAGAGGCAAGATATCAGATGGTCAATGTATGTGGCAACTTCTTTAGCCACAAGAAACTTCTGTTGGCTGCCATGTCTTTTGCATACATTCTCCTCGTGTGAGTCTTGTCCCAAATCCATAGAAATATGCAGACAAACAGTGCAAGGTAGTAAACTAAAGGCAGACTTATTTCAATGTGTAGTTATAGTAGTAATTCAAAAATGGTGCTTAAAACAAAGTCATTATCAAAAAGGCACTCGCATCTTTTTGACACGGTAAATAGCCTTTTTCGAACTTTGGGAGGCAGGCAGCTATAAATACATGTGAAAAGTAGAGAAGCTGTCCACTGGCTATATCCCCAAGGAGAAGGGATCTGTTGGATACTGTGGAGTGGGCTGGTGTGAGCTGTGTGCAGCACCTGCCTGAAAAGCACCAGGTCTGTGCTTAGAGTGGTTTTTTCCTCATTCCACCTCAGGCCAACCTTACGTAGTACTTGTTTTTCTGTGAATAATGCCAAGTGACAGGGGCAGGAGAAGGATTTGGGAATGAGGGACCTGTTGCCATTTCTGTTGTGTCATTTAACATACCTCTTACCCTTCAAGCAAATGTTCTTGTTCACTTACTCTGTGTGACTTTTGTGTAAATTGGAAACCTTATTTATTTAAAAAATGGACAACAATAATACACCACAGTTCCACTGAAAATGGCAATGGTCACTGAAGTAACAGCTCCTGGTTAAACAAAGGTTTGCTCTCGGGAAGTGATGTTCCTGCTCTTCAAATACTGCAACACTGTTCTGGGAATATCATACAGCACAAAGGGCTTGTTTGTTGGTACAGCACTTTTCACTGTAGCTGCTTTTTCTACAGTGAGGAGAACTCCTGCAGTTCCTCTGAGATCCTGTGTGTTCCTGGCCTTCCATCATGGGATGTGCATTGTCAGCCCAGCTGGCACACACACGAACCTGCAACAGGTGTGCTGGGTGGGCAAAGAACAGCTCCTTTCTGTCTAACTCTGGCTTCAAACCTCTTTCCTTCTAGATGTCCACACAGAAGCAGTGCAGGCAGCCCTTGCTAAACATAAAGAAAGGAAAATGGCAGTCCCCATGCCCTCAAAACGACGTTCATTGGTGGTGCAAACATCAATGGATGCCTACACACCTCCGGGTGAGTATCTCTCTATTTTTAAATATTAAATTGAATGAGAATTTTTAAAATGGTTCTTTGTGCTGCTATGAGCTGCTAATCTGTCAGCATAGATAGAAATGGAAATGTCATTTGATGCACACCAATCTTCATTGAGGTATGTTTGAAGAGAAGGTGAACTGAGTAGTGGAAAAGTCAACAGGGACAGTTCACATGATTGCTTTGCCCTTGGTGATACCTTAGCTTGCACCAGTCCTTTTAGGCTTACAAGAACCTAACTATGGCCAGCTTGTCATTCTTTATGATAGTCCAAGTTCCCTTCACGTTTCTGGTTTATTCCCTAACAATGTAATCTAACATTGTCTTAGCAACTAGTTGTGCCATTCCTTTTCAAGTTTATCTGCTCTTTTTACCTACTAGATTGTGAAAATACCTCATATCTCATGCTTCTCATACTCACTGAATCCAGCTGGGACTCCCATTTCACTGAGGATTGGTCTTTGTACAATTGTATAAGTGTCTCACAGACTTTGTGGAGTGAGCTTGGGAAAGTTTTTTTTTATTCTCTCCTGGCTGGAAATCTTCAGAAAATTCTGTGTTTAACATTACAAAGGAAGACTTTAATTATCCTTTTTTTTTTTTGTGTGTACAATAATACACACGCCATGACCTTAGAGCAGGAGATGTGCACGGTTAGCAACTGACTTAGTTTCAGGGTTTTCAGTAGTGCAGTTTTCTCATTATGTTTGCCTGCCTTCCTGAGATTTTCTTAATGGCACTTTCTTTAGATTTGTGATGTGAATATGAGTTATTTCTATTAAGAAAACCCCAAAGGACTGCAAGCTAACAGGCTGTTTTTAATTACTAGATACTTCTTCTGGTTCAGAAGACGAAGGCTCTGTACAGGGCGACTCCCAGGGAACTCCCACCTCAAGCCAGGGGAGTATAAACATGGAACATTGGATCAGTCAAGCGATCCACGGCTCTACCACATCAACCACTTCCTCCTCCTCGACACAAAGTGGAGGCAGTGGTGCTGCACACAGACTAGCTGATGTTATGGCTCAAACTCATATAGGTCAGTATAGAGATGTGTTGAGTGTGTCCAGTTTAACATGAATTTTGACTCTCAGGTTCAGCTGATGCTGCTACATGAAGTCTTACAGAAGCCTTTCCTTTCTTCTTTGTTTTTTAATATTTACATGTATTATATGGAGAGATAGTCCTACGTTCCTATTTCAGGAGGGGAAAAACATAGCAGTTTGGATTTGGGGGTAAACTTATGTTGTGGCAAACAGGGTCTAGCTATTTGGTTACCAAATACCTTAAAATGTACAGTTCTGTGACTTCCATTACTTAGCGCTATAAAGGATCCTCTGTAGGATTCATCAGTAAGGAAAATCAGTGCATGCATCATTAGGGATTGCTTGCATATGAGTTTCCCCCACTGCTGCACCACTTTAATTACATAGCTTGAGTGATTTTTGATAATTCTGTTAACAGTAGTCCTCTTAAACATATTTTTTTCTGCCCTTAATTGAATTTAGAATACTTGAACTGGGATATCTAGCGATTATACTCCATGGGAGAGACCATTATATAGCTTCAGAAAAGGGAGCTGTTGTTATTAATAGCTTGTTTATTTCCTTTGGAAAGATCCTAGGAAGTCAAAGCTTTCTTTGCATTAGGGCTAAGCTTCACAGACATAATTCCTGAATACTGTGCCATTGACCCTAGTCTTTATTGACATGAGGCAGCTATTTGATTGGATATGTGGAAAGCAAGGCTTGATTTCCTTTCACTCTTCAGCTGCTTATCATACAAGGCACTTGCTTTGGGTGTGTTCTTGCTGGGGTGTGTATTTTGGGCTCTCACTGAAAATCTGTTGAAGTCTGTGTTGGAACAGATAAAGCAATCTTACTACTGTCTTACTACAGTTTATGTGACTGTTCTCAACCTTTTCAAGTGTATGTAATGAGATACATGAAAGCTTCTTCAGTATTCCTGGTTTTATGTGCTGGAACAAGAGTACATATCCCTTGGTTTTTGCTATCAGTATAGCTTGATGTAACACCTGTATTTTCAGTAATCCTCTCATCGCGATCTGGAACTGCTGAATTGCAGTCAGGGGAAGAACTCGTATTGTATTCATAAATTCATGCTAAATGAATGCTTAGAAACTTGTTTTAGAAACACGTACACTTGGAAACACATTAATCATTGCATTTGATTATTTTCTGTGACTTCATCTTGAAATGCTACAGGAAATTATAGCATAGAGAATTAAATTTATCCAAACTCTGAAAGGTTGCATTACTCACACACCAAGTCTTAATGTGTCTTTAAAAATAGCTTCTTTATAATTTGACATTTTGGTAATTTTAAATCTGGCACAGTAAATCTTCTTTTATAATCACTAAGTTTGTGGTAAATAATACAGCATTTATAGAGCTAAATTAAGATGGCACTATTCTGCAGAAGAGGGAAACTACTATTTTTTATACTTGTTTTATTGTGCCTTGTTGTTGACTAGAAAGATCTTGCCTTTGAAGGAAGCAGCTGAGCTTACCTCAGTGTATGCATATTTTCATTTGTTCTGACAATGGGATACCTTAAATTGCAACTCTTCTTGGACAGTAGTTGAGGTGTAGTAATGTAAAGGTTGTTTGGGCACAAAATATGAGTGATGAGACTGGGGTCTTATGGTTGCCATCAGTCATTGTTGCTAAAGTCACTGGAAACGTAAGAGAAGCTGCACAGTTGATAACTCTAAGATGTATTTCTTCATGAGTGAGCTGCATCCTTTAAGAATTTGAAATTAAATTGCTATTTTGTTTCTTTCCCATCCAAGAAGGTAAATTTTGCATTTAAATGTATTCTAAGAGGTAATAGATTTGGAGTATTCCTACAGAAAGCCTGGCTCTTTGCAGGGCAGTGGGCCAGTGATGGTGAATGAATACATGTCTTTGGCAGGAGAGTAGATGAGAGAGAAGAGTAATCCTGTTCCTTAAAGTTCCTCAGCTACCAGAGACAGTTTGTTCTTGGTCACAAAGAACATATGTTACCATGGCTTGATGTTTGGTCCAGGGAATTGTTCTCCAGAGACAGGCCAGCCTGCAAGAGAGAAGGTGCCAATTTTACTCTGAAGGTGCCAATTTTAAAAATACAAATTCAAAGTGCAACAGGGAAGACCTTAATGATAACCCAAAAAAGCCCTCCATTCTGATATCCACTAGGATTTTACCTCCAGAGTGCATCACACAATGAAAGGGAGATTTTTTCCAGTTTAAGTATAAGAATGCAGGCCTGAAAAGGGATTTGATAAAAAGGTTTGGCTACAATATAATCAGAGTTATCTTTGTGACTCATTTCGATAATTTGCATAAGATATGATATGCTTTTAATGTTATACTGTTCATTTAATTTGATTGCCGCTGCTTTATTGTGGCCAAAGTTTTAGTTTGGGATAGATATAATTTTAATATTTATTCTCAGCTTTAAGATGCTCAGCTGTCTGCATTAAGCTACAGGGAAAGTCTTCAGTTTGGCATAGGTGTCACAGTTGGGTTCAGTAATTCTTGAATTTAGAGGTCAAACCAGTGAAATCTGTAAAAAAAATCTAATGTTCTGACCCTTCTTTGGGTCAGTACTGTGCATATTTCTAAGATCTTTAACCTTTCTTTTTTTGGTATTACATGGTTTGGATTTCTGTGTATATAAAAATCAGGGACAGAAAGCACAGCCCAGAGCTCACAAGGTTCATGCAATGAAAATTACACAGTGCTTGCCTATGACTGTAAATCTTTATAGTTAATCATGTCATTTCAAAGTGTTGATCCTATAGGTGCATTTAATGTTTCTTTTATATGCTTCAAATATGTTTCTGTTTGAAAATCAAAGGCTTCTATCCACATTAAAGGCTACATAGATTGCTAATCAAATAAATATAAAAACATGTGCCATAAGCATGGCTGATAGTTTTCAAACAACTGAAAATTCTTGTGTTCTGTGGGGAATGTTAACTTATACAGGAGACTAGTTTAAAATACAATCTGTCACCCGGACATCAGTACAAGAAAAACCCAGCTACAAGAGCTGCATCTCTGACCCTTTTCAAATACCTGCTGCTTATGTGAGATTCCAAACCTCCACTGAAAGTATTCCTCCACTTCTTTGCCTCTCCTCAGACGTGGGGCTTTGTCAGTGCATTGGCTCTATCCCTACATGAACATGCTCTGCTTTGTTGGGCCTTTCTGATCTTCATGAAATGGGGTAAATGATGTCACTCCAGTGGAAGAAATGAAGAGAGCCTTAACTGGAAACAGCTGTTCTGTCTGTGATCCTCTAATGCAAGGATATTGGAAGAGATGGGAATAGGAGGTGAATATGTATCTTTGATGGAGGAAGTACTTTGAAGTCATGCAGCTGTCACAGTTTCTACTTTTTAGTGAACGGATGTGTCAGGATCATGATTCTTAATGAAAGCTCAGACAGTTCTTTGAGTTACCTGACATAAGACCAAGCAACTCTCTACAGATCGTGTCCATAGCCAAAGCTTGGATTGAATGTTCTATATTAAAAAAGGGTACATTTCACATAACATAACAATTATCTTTTTCTTTAGAAGTCATTCAGACCAAAATTTTGTCTGTATGATTTTCATTTCTCCAAGCCTGACTCTGAGACATGAACTGACCAAATATTTGTAAATCTAATGGATGAAACTTAGAGGTAGATACTGCCATGATAAGACATCTGTAAAGCAGATACTATAAAGGAACACGTCAAGACAAACCTTAATATTCCTCTTCTTCGGGATAAAAGTAAATAGCAGCTGGGCACTAGAACTCTTTGACTGACCTGTGGTGGCAGCCTTGGGTAGAGAGATTCTTTTAGGCAACTTCATGTGCAAGTGCTCTCTGTTCAAAAGGAAACCCTTTTACAAAAGAGCAGGACTCTTGTTATGTTCTTTCCCCCTCCTCAGCACCATGTGTAACAAAGAAGAATTTGGTTTAAGCGCAGAGTTCTGAGGGGAGAACATCCCCGCTCATGTATCTTCTGCCCCATGCATTAAAAAAAATTTAATCTTTAACTCCAATTCACTTTGCCCTGTAAAGTCTGAAAGATGGAAATACTTCACTGGAAAGATGTAAGCAAATACAGCTCACTTTAAAAATACCTTCTCATGTTATTGATAGCTGACTAAGTACAATTATTTTCTTAGTCATGATCTCCCATATGCATAGCAAAACTGCATTATAAGTAAAGAGAAAGATAAACATCAGCATTTTTTAATTCACTTAGTTATTGAGTAATACAATCATGATCTATAAAAAGCTCTTGCCACTTAACAGGAAAGGGCAAAAAATTGTGCTGAGTCTAAAATAGTTGATAATGACAAGAAATTTAAAAGGAAGACATTATTCAAGCCATTACCAGCATAAGCTTCATTGTTCAATCTATTGTATTTCAACTGTCACTTATAGCACAATATAAGGTGTTTGTTCAGTAAAATTGTAACAATGGACATGATCAGAAGCAAAAGCTCCAACTGGACATTTGTAGAATGCACGACATTTTGAGTTGGTCAAAAAAAGCCATTTCATTTTCCTCAACCAGATAATATGATTGGGTGATAGGATTGAGCCCTTATGATGTTATGAATATAAACATTAAATAACAGCTGCAGACATTAATGTCATGTCTTAAATTTTCATGATGATTCTCTGTCAAATGCTACCTTTAAATGAGAACTATGCAAAATAAGTATCTATTATAGCATCCTATTCATGTATGTGTAGCAAAAAAATTAGTTTTCTGTGTCGATGGTGCATAAATTTGGGATTGAATGCACAAGAATCACAGTGTTTCAAAGTTCAAAACTCATAAAAATGAAAATGCTTTATAATTATGTTTGAAATTAAATTTACTGTAGAGGTTGGTGTTCTAGTACTTATGACATCATAATACTTAAATAAAAGGTTTAATAAAAAGCACATCTTGAAAACAGTACTGGAACATGATGACATTTTTCCAGAATTTTTTCGTTTTGAAAGGCTCTTACCCTGTTGTAAAATAGAATGCATTTCTCTTCACTTCTGTGGCAGCAGAATGACAACCTGCCTTCTTTTGTAACTCAGAGGCTGCTGGGGATCATTTAAGTCAATTGAAAGAAAAGTTGTTATTTGCTTGTGGCGTTTATCTCCATCTAATCTAATGCGGATAAAAACCTGCAAAAAATTTATGAGACAACCTATAAAAATAGTACAAATACGTAGGAAATAAAGACTCAAACTTGAAAACATGGGAAGACGAACTGTGGTAGCATGCTGAGTTATCAGGCCATGAAAGAGAAAGATTAGCTCTGTGGAATTGTTCAGCAGTGCTGGCATGAGTCAGACCAAATCGTGTTTGCCTTCTGGAAGGCAAGGCTTTGTTATGCGGAAGAATTGAAATATCTCTGTCTAAAAATAGTAGACAAGCAAGTGTCCATGAAGAATGCAAAGTTCATGTTTCTTTACATTTTATTTCTTGCCTCTAGTTTCCAAACCTGCTATGATTGACTTTTTTCCTTTCTTAACTAAAATTGACATATTCAAAATACAGAGGTTATAAAAGTGATATGCATTGGCACTTGCAAGTGATTGACAATGTGCTGTGTTCTTTTTACTTAGAAAAATCAACACAATAATGCAACAGAAGTGTATTTCTCTGGGTCTTTTCTGTTTGCAGATGTCCACAAGTTTTAAGTAAAATCAGATGTCAGTGGAGAACCTACAACCTAATTGTATCATTTTCTTAGCCTATCGCTTATGTGATTGCAGATATACAGCCCTGTTTTAATCAGTGCAAACTTTATTTATTAAAATCATGCTACACATTGTAGTTCAGTACCATCATTTTATGCATTAACTTTAATGCCTGTTCAGATGTTGGGGAAAAAACAAAATCAAATGCTCACCTTTCCTCTGCCCTTTGCTTTTCTGCCTTTTGACACTAGAGGTACATGGTTAAACCTTTTAACTTACTTTTCACAGAAAATCATTCTGCCCCTCCAGATGTTACCACTTACACCTCAGAACACTCAATACAAGTAGAAAGACCACAAGGACCCACAGCACGGGTGGCACCAAAGTATGGCAACGCTGAGCTTATGGAGACTGGTGATGGTATGTCACAAAGCAGAACTGGGGTTATTTTGAGTATCCTGGACTTTTTAGTGGTTACTGTATGCATCTGCTCTTGTTTTTTGGGTGTTCTTTGTGATTTTTTCTGGGCACTTTTCACTTGTAAACACAAAGCTGCAGGCCCTTTACAGTTCTAAAATAAGCTGATATCAATGAAGATAACATAGAGAAATATTTCTTAATCAGCAGAGCTGACTCCCAATAGAAGTTTGGCAAAAACCCCAGAGAATCTCTTTAGATTTGCTATTATCATGCTGTCTGGTTACAGCTAGTCTGTTTTTTTAAATGGCAGAGAATGTGACATGCTAGGATGGATCTTGAAAATTAGCATGTTTGATGTTTCATTCTCTTGAATTTTTTTTTTTTTTTTTTTTTTTGAAAAACAGTTATTTGTAAACCCTTCCTTATTTACCGCTCCTCTTTTCTAAAACTTACCAAACAATATTTCAGCACAGCATGGAGTTGTTGACCAAGTGTACTGCATCTAAACTTAGTAGCTTCTGCTCTAAACACCACTTGATTTTTTTTTTTTTTTTTTTTTTTTGAAAAACAGTTATTTGTAAACCCTTCCTTATTTACCGCTCCTCTTTTCTAAAACTTACCAAACAATATTTCAGCACAGCATGGAGTTGTTGACCAAGTGTACTGCATCTAAACTTAGTAGCTTCTGCTCTAAACACCACTTGGTAAAAGTTTTGGAGCCAACCTTATGGAAGGGTAAGAAGTTGAAATTCCTGCAATGCAGTAACAGAAAGCTATTAGTTCAGGAACAGATGACATTGGAGAGGCTTTGCACTCGACTAGAGAAAGGGAAGGGGGAGGTGATTGATGGGACTATATTATAAAAATGCCCCTTGCCCCAGGCTGCTGCTCGGAGCAGTGTTTTCTGAAGTGCTGTATGGGCAAGCATGCTCCCCTTGGAGATTGCTGGCTGGTGGGATTGACTGCAGGGATGTTCAGAGAATACAGGGTCATGCTGAAATAATACAAAGACGTGAACCATGTTTAAGATGGGTACTGGATGGATGTCCCCTGCAGTGTAAAAATAACCCAGAATAAATGACAGGGCAGAGCCTATGACCCACACTCCTCACCAGGCTGCAGTCTAGTCAGACAACGTTGGTATGGCCCATGATCATGGGGAGGGCGAGTGCCAGTTTTCTCACTGACCATTGCTGAGGGAATTCCCTCAGGGTACTGACATTTGGTGTAGGGACATTTTTTCCACTGTGCTTCTCTCCCTCAGTCTGTGTGCTGTTTCCCCTCTAATTCTGCAACCTCGCTCTGACATTGTTGTACTGGTTTTATTCACATTAGGCATCACTGTTCCTTTTTGCGTGTATGTTTTAATGTTAAATACTTGAGTCACGGTATGGCATGAAACTGTAGTTGTGGTGGCCTTGCAGTCCTGGACTTTTTCTTAGCCCACCTGACGTCTGGTGGGTGCAGCGTAGCTGTCGACTGATGTCTCCATTGATCCCTGTCCTGCAGGAGTACCAGTGAGCAGCAGAGTGTCAGCAAAGATTCAGCAGCTGGTCAATACACTAAAACGGCCCAAACGACCACCATTACGAGAGTTCTTTGTAGATGACTTTGAGGAATTGTTAGAAGGTAAAATGACTGTTTTTCAAAAGGTTTGGGGATCGCTTATTAAAACTCTGTAAAATGTTTGTCTCCTACGTTGACTTTCTAGTAAGCCAAGTAAGCCCTCCCTGTACTGGCAAGTACCAAAAAAACCATTGGTATTCAGTGGAAACTGCTTGTAGTACGCTTAGACATAGTGCTGTGGAGTCAAAAGTCTCTCTTGTTTGCTCAGCTCCTGGTTCTGCTTGCAAAGAAATGATAGAAGAGAATACAGGGAAGCTTTGTTTTGAGAACATTCTTCTGTGGCTTGCAGCCATTGCTTTTGAACACCAATATGAGAAAATCTATTAGTGAGGGAGCATGTTAAATGTTTTACACATCCTTTGTGTAACAGTGAAGTATGAAAAATGAACTAAATGTAAAATAGAAAAAAAGATGCAGTCAATAAATGGAACTTTTTTTAAAAAAGACCGGTGCTTTGAGGATTAAGATTTGCCAGAATGTGGAAATTTAAATAGTCTTCACAGGAATTTATAAGAAAACATGTAACAGAACATGAGTTAAATCAATCTGTTACTTGTTAAAGTACATTTTTGTCAGTAGTCCTGCAGTTCATCTCATTACTGCATTTTTCCCAGGAAAAAGTATTCTCCATCTCTCTTTAGGAATAAAGAAATGTTGATTATTTTGAAGATAAATATATGCATGCTGCCTCAGCAGTTTCTTTCCCTGCTTGTAGAACTCCTGTAAGAACAAGGACTTTTCATTCCTGAGGTGCTTCAGTTGCTTGATCTGTGTTAAAGTTAAAAGTAAATTATTCTGTTATATTTCTCTGTTACTTCTCAATACCTTCTTACATGTTACTGTTTTCAGAATATTTTGCGAAGGTAACTTATTCTCTTGATTACACAGGTGTACACAAGGTATAGAATTCACATGGTAACTGTATATCTTTTCATAATCATAAGTTCAACAGCCAGATCCAAACCAGCCAAAGCCAGAAGGAGCTCAGATGTTGGCTATGCGTGGGGAACAATTAGGTGTGGTTACAAACTGGCCGCCTTCCCTGGAAGCAGCCTTGCAGCGATGGGGGACCATCTCACCAAAAGCTCCTTGCCTAACCACTATGGATACCAATGGAAAACCACTGTATATTCTCACTTATGGTGAGCACTCTTCCAACTATTTGTGCTTTTATATATTCTGTGCAGTGTCTGTGTATAGTAAATGCATAAACATATAGTGAAAAAAGCCTTGTAATGATGCATCTGTTCTGTTTGTGAAGAACTCTGAAGCTGTTGATGTCTGAGTATGGGTTGCTGAGATGTTGTAGTATGATTTATTTCAGACGGAGGAAAAGAGCTGAGTAGATACACCCATGGAATAACAGATTATAAATTAAAACCACTTTTCAAATAGAAATGCGTCCTAGGGCAGATTTTCCTGAAGATTAATGTCTAAATCCATTGCTCTTGGATCTCGCCCAGGCTTTGTTCTGCAAAAGCCTAACCTGGTGTACAAAATTCATCAGCTTCCTGAAGAAGTTAAATAGGATTTTTTCCCTTGTTTTCTGACATTGTAGTAAGTGTGATTTGAATTATTTCTCCTGATGGGTAGTTGTACAACTAGCAAGTATACCCCCTAGAAAGAGATTTACCAGGATATATTTCAGTGTGACCTTTGGTATGTTGATGTAGTCCAATGTGTACTGCCTGACAGTGTATTGCAACCAAGAAAGGCCAAATAAAAATAAACATAAGGGTACCTCTGAAAAGTAACTCCCATATTGCTTCTAATTTTGAGATGTTCTGGGAACATTTGGGAGCTGTTCAAAGGAATTATTATGAATAACCGTCAGACTTTGAAAGTGAGTTGGAACATTTCCGTATGCTACTGATATGGATATAAAAAATTGTTTTTTCTTTTTTTATTTCTACCTTCTCAGGGACTTGGAGTTCTGTGCAGAGAATGTTGTTACATGCTGTGATACAGAGGTCTGTCTGTTTTGTTCAGTGCTGAGCATTCATTTCCGTTCAGGAGTCAGACTCAGTGATGGTCCCTGGCCAAAAAGTTGTCTGCTGCAAGTTTGGCACTGCAAATATAGTTAAAGGCTTTTAAAGCATAAGAGCACCTTTGCAACTGAGGGTCATGCATGAAACACTTTCCCTTCAGGTACCTTAGAGTTAAGAAGTGACTTAATTTCAGGGGCAAACATACGATTCACCATTGATAAATGTTTTTCTTCCTTAAGGACATTTACTTGGAACTAGGGAAGAATTTTAAAGTTTGCAATTACATGTTTGCAAAAGTCATGTCATCTACTGAATGCCCTAAATAAATTGGACAGGAAAGGAAATTAAGCTGTTACTGAGAATCAGACCATTTTTCTGAATTTGAGATTCTGTCCAGAGAGTCTGAGCATATGTCCTGCTTTGCCTGAGGCTCTAGGGTGAGCAGATCAACCCAAGGAACATATTTGCATGGCTCATGGAGCCACCTAGCCTGCTTCTCTGTTCTAAAATAACTCTCTCCCCCTTCTACATTGTCTGAATCTTGAGAAAAGTAGGACTAAAATTCATGTTTTTGCACCTTTCATTTGGCAGCACTTTGGGATGTGGTTTTCCTGTTGCCTTTCAGTAGTTTCTTGAGGTCAGAAAAAAAATCAGTTATTTTTTTTTCTTCTTTTTCTTTTTATAGATAAAAGAAATTACAAACCAAAACATTTCCTAGATTTACTGAATTCTTCTCTGCTAGGTGCATTTCGTGCTGACACTCTCTTTCATGGGAAATGTTCATTCACTATGCCGTAGTAGTTTTCTTAAATGAAAACTGCTTTGGAAATGTCATTAACAATACAGCCACTTGCCGTTTCACTGGTGACTTTATGAATGATTTTGCTGGAGCTAGTCCACCTTCTGTGCCTGCAATATTTTCTAGCAATGGCAGGCATGACATTTTTTGAACTCGAACATTAATAGACATTAAGCCTCGAAATCATTAAAGACACTCCTACTCATGAGTTTTTATCCTTGTGCATAGTTCCACTGGCCATGGTAGTAATAAAATTTTGAAAGATGAGCTTAGCTGCAATCCTACGACATAAATGGTATTTATGTGACACTGAATTTCCTCATGTGCATGCTATGATCAGGTGGCTAAAATTTTAATTATCAACCCTGACAATTTTCAGTAGCCTCTAGTTTGTACTTCACAGTTATTTTCAAGTTTTTTGTTAATTTAAAGCAATACCATTACCAGGAATTTTCATATATTTCACAAATGTTCATGAGTTTTAAGAATAATTTTAATTTTCCAGAGGTTTGGTTTTTGAGACGTTGTCATCACTTGCACCTCCTTTTGAATATTTAACCTTTATTTACTGTTTTTGCTTCAGTCTCTTCTCACACCCCCTTGTCTTCCTGGAAATCCTCTTCCTTTATCCTCCAACTTTCCAGTTAAGGGGAGGCTTCTCTTTGATGTCTTTTGATATTGTTCTCAGTATCTTCTCCAGTTTTCTGTTCCTGCATGGATGAATTGCAGGTTTGCCTTGCCACTTTCTTCCATCTTTCCAAGATGGTTTCATGGAGTGTCTCTGTAGCTATCAGCTACATCAAGACCCATCTTGAGTAGGAGTTCTAATTCCCTCAACACCATGCATATTTACCCCCTCTTTCATGGGTTGTTGTAGACAATATTGCCTTCCCATCCATCTCTTGGGCTGTAACTAGAGTACCATACACAACCCAGACATTTGCTTCTTTGTTTATTTTACAGCCATTCTGTGTCCAAACCTTGCAGGTTATTTTAGGAGGAAATCTTTTCAAATTGAGACCTTTTGCTGCATCTGCGTGGTGATATCTCATCCCATCTGTGACCTTGGTCTCGATTCTTACATCAGGCTCTCTTCTGGCCCTGAAAAACATAGTGCTGACCTCTTGCATCTATCCAGGATGCTTTCTTATTTGCCATTGGTGGCCTTGCATGCTGGAAAGGAGCTCTGAGAATCCACAAAATTCTGCTTCTCCAAAGTCTTTCTCACAACTCCTTTGCTGTCCCTTCCAGAGACACCTTTGAGGGCTCAGACCAGAGGTCAAGCTATGATCTGCTGTGGCAGACAGGGGTGGATGAGTGTTGCAGGGACCACCTTGTGTGGTTTACTGGAATTAATTTCTCCCCCTAGCGGTGCTGATGTGGATATGTGTTAGTGTGGCTTTGGGTGGTGAGAGCTCTAGATTATGAAGGGCTTCTGGGCCAGAAGGGGAACTAGTTTAAAGAAGTTGCACTTCCAGCTGTTGCTTAAAATCACTGCTGCTCTCCCATTTCTCTGCAGGAGTTCATCAAATTTGTAATGCTTTGTATCTCCTGTGTCTTTTTCAGCATGTTTTTTGAGCTTCTTGTCTTCGTAGCATGTCAGGACTGGTTTTGTCCACTTGTCTCAGATTACTTTAGATAGAATAAATGTATAAATGCACTTGCAGACTTGATCCTTTTTTTCAAGCAAGTGTTGGAAGTGATTTGCCTCAGTTCTTGTTCTTGTCAGTGCCCCAGTTGTAATCTTTATTTAATGTACTCAAAATTCTTAAATTCTTTCTAGTGAATGAAACACTATGAATATTACTTATTTCTCAAATATTTTGTTCCTCTGGGAACTTGTTTAAGTGGAGAACATCTTAGTTAAGTTATTCTCAATCCCTTTATAAATCAAATCACTGAATAGGCATAAATTGAAATGTCTGAGATATGGGAAGGAAATATGTCTTTATCAGGTTTTATGGGAGTCTGAACTCTGACTAGAAATGTAATGTGTGCTTTGAGGAAAAGGAAAACAATTTCTGGCTCAGACAAAGTTAATCAGGGTAGTGAGGCATCTGGTTTTAGTATTAATAATGAAGCACTTAGTGGTTTCTTAGAGAAGAAACTTGAATAAAGGACAATTAAATCCTATATAGTTCTTATGGTATCAGAGCTACTTTTCTTACTTAAAATGATTATTCTAAGGAGAACCAGAAAAGCTGGGGAAAAAGTAAAGGGTTGAAAGTAATTTATCAGTAACAAGTTTTGAGCTTTCTTATTGTAACCATTATTAAAAACAACAAAATGAGTACCAGTAAACTTTGTCTGATTCAAAGAATCTCATTTCCTTTATCTAACACTTTCTGTAATCAGATTTTTTAAAACATACTTTCAGTATCTCCGATGTAGTGTTTCCGACATCGGAGGCCCACTAGAGACAGCAAGGCTCTCAAAAAAGAGCAGAGGTGACTCTCTGGGCAGAAGACTGTTTTTTCCATTTGGATTCCATGGAGAAGGAAATGCTTGGAAAATGGCAATTTTTTTCAAATGAATTGCTGATTTTAAAAATAGCTCTAAAGCAACTGTAAACACTTTGGGGCCAAAGTAATTCTGACTCATCAGGGGTGATGTTGCTCCTACTGGAGGTATCCTGGCATGCCTGAAAGGTAACAACAGGCCAGAAATAGCCAACCCAAGCCGTTCTGCACCTAGTGTGCAACCTGCACCCCTGTACTAGTTTGAAAACAAACTAGTGGGAGATCGCAAGTCAGAACTATAATTTAATAGGAAAATTAAAATAAATGCAATAGTACAAGAACAGTGACAGAGTCAGGATACAACCTGACACCCTGTTAGTCAGGGTGGTGGTAGCAGTCCAGATGAAGTGGTTCTGTTGGAGCAGTGATCCTGTACAAGGATCTGGTCTTCACCTGAAGGTCCAGTAGTAGCACTTATTCTTTGGGAATCCAGTAGGTAAGCCTGCTCGTGCTGTTCCAAACCGCAGATTATCTCCAGGTGGGAATACTTGGCTCCTCTCCCCTGGCTGATGTAATTCTATGAGTCCTCTCCCCTTGGCTCCTCTCCCCTGGCTGATGTAATTCTATGAGCCGTACAGTGGGTCCTTGATGGCCCATCAAAGAGATATAGTCCCGGAGGGAGTTATCAGGGATGAGTCATGGTAGGAGATAACGAACACTACCCCACCTGCTCTAACAGCTTGTGAAGATGATAATAGAATACCTATTTTTGGTTACATCTTACACTGTAACCTAGGACACCCTCCCATACCTTTCTGCGAGAATCTCCTAGGCCAGGAATTTCACAATTATCAGCAGGAGAGAGACAGATTCGAGATGCTTCTGACCAAGCAGCTGCATAACCAGACTGCCCTTACCTCGGAAATAATGCAAGACTCACAGAGGTATGGATAGTCGTCCATATGGGTTTAAATCCCCAGACAGGTATCAATCTTATGGTTGTTTGGTATTTTAAACCTTTGTTTCTTTAATAAATAGACTGAAAATTACTGATTATATGGTTCAGACTGCAGTATCAAGACTGTAATTGCAAGGTTACCTCTATTCTGAGTATGTCTGGTGTCCTTCATTCTCTGCAACAGAACATTTCTGTTCTTTTTCTTTGGATTTTTTATCCCAAAGAGCAACAACTCCGTTTGCTGTTCAGGCTGGATCTAAAGAACTCACGAAGAAAGGATTACCAGAGTAGTAAAGCTGCGACTATTATTTTGCAAAGCAGAAAAAAAGTCCCTTTACCTGCATAGCATTAGGAAGTTTGCCATTTACACTAGATTTAATAAATGCTCTTGTTTCTGTTTAATACAAAGAATGTCATACTGTGGTATTGAGAAAATGAATATTTGACAAAATTATTTGCAGTTAAACTTTGGCAGTCTCGCAGTTGCTGTGCACGGAGATTGGTAAGCAACCACTGGTTTGGCTTTGTTGAATTAGTGCTGTGTGGTTCTGAAAAGCGTCCTGAAGATGATCAGGAAATTTCGTTGTGGTTTGTTTTCTCTCTGTATTTTCTCCCTGATACAGCTTTTCTATTAAAACCTTCTTTACATTCAACACAAACATTTAGTACTTTTACAGATTTGGAAAGGAAGAGGAAGGGGACTTACTTCAGTGTCATGTGGAAAACATCTAATTTTTCTTAACAGATCCCTTTTGGTGTGGTTTTTAACACCTTGTGGTTTTCTTTACCTTCATAATGTGTTGCTTAACCAGATGGGACTGGGTATTAACTACTTTTGCTTGCTAAATTTTATTGCCATCTGAGTAGACTTAAAAAAAAGAAGATGACTGAATACAAAATATATAATTGTTGATGTGGAGTTGCTACTGCTTAACTAAATCAAAACTCCAGTGGCAAGAGAAAAGGGACTAGCTCCACGTGGGTGCTAACAGTGTTTGTCACAGCTGCCAGAAGGCGAGATGCCATTTTCCATTCTGTCCTGCCGAGCATTCCTTCACATGTGATGTCTGCCAGATATGGCTCAGATTCAGAGGCAGAGTGCTACTTGCTGTTACTCACTGGACGGTGGGAGCTCTCCGCTCAGTTTGCAAGTGTGTGAAGAACCTGAAAGGCCTCCCTGCACGAGCATGCTGCTAGGGCATGAGAGTCTGGCAGCAGCACTCTGGCAAAGTGACAGAAGTGGCTAAGGGAGATGTGATCATCTTTAGAAGAAGATATATTTCAGTAAATAAGCAATTATAAGTTAGGCAGTGATAGATGGAGAGAAAAGCTCAGTTTCTTACCATCTTGTGGAATTATACAAGATTTTGGAAAGCAGCACCACAATTAGCTCAATGGGAGGTAGAAACAAGGTTAATAAATTGTAGTAGTGACATAGTATGCATCAACTGCCTGTTGTTGGGGTTTTGTTTTCCAAAATCAGCTAGGGGAACTCTACCAGTCTGCTTTGTATGGGAAATAGTTCTGTGACCTGAAAACTGAGGAGTGATTCGTGTTCTTAAACATGTAGTGCCTTATGTTACCCATGAGATGTGTGTGTGACTGGCAGTCCCAGCACTGGGTCTGCAGAGCCAGGGCCTCTTCCAGAGGGAACCCTTGTCCCTTAAACACCACTGAACACTTCTGTAGATGGCATAACAGTCCTTCATTTTTAGATGCAAGAAAGTAGCTGTTAATGTTTGTCTAGTGAGATTGGGGCCTGACAGGCACAAATCCTGTCCTGGTGTGGTGAGTAGGAATGTTGTTTGCAAGGACCCTGCTGCAGTGGGGATGGGGGCAAGAATGTCAGGAGCAGGAGGGCTCACAGGGTCTGGTGTTTAGAGCAGGGAAGCAGCAGTTCAGCTCCAGGCTCCTGCACCCATGCTCTGCCAGCTGTAGAAAGGGCCGAGGGCAGCTCCCTGCAGCAGCAGCATGGCTGGGAAAGAGGAGCTCTGGCACGGAGCTGGGATATGGGCTGCTCCACTCACTACCAAATGAAGCTGTTGCTTGAGTTTCCTGCATCTGCCCCCTGTCTTCAAGCCAGCTCAAAAGATTAATGGCAGTGTGTTTATCTGAGGAGGGCTAGTGCTTCACTGAACTCGGGATGAGGACAATGGGACGTATCCCCAGTGGCTGCAAACAGATTTCCTCTGGAGCCCATGTAACGAAGTGATTTAACCCACATGAGGATGGGCCCTAAACCCTGCCTCAGAGCCAAAGCCTTGGATGGAGCACAGCTGGCCTCCTCGCCAGGCCTCCCACTCCCACAGCACAGATGTGGCACTGCATGGAGGTCACGGCAAGGTCGCAGCATCGGGATTTGTGGGAGAGGTTTTAGCAATCAGCTTTTTTCCCAGCAGCATCTAATCTCTCAAGTTTGCAAAGGAAGAATTACTCTGATTTGCAGCCTAGACAGAACCAAGGAAGGAAACACTTCAAAGATTTCCTTCTTTATAACATCCTCCGTTCCTCAGGGCTGTTATCCTGCAGACGTTGAGTCCTTTGTGTTTCTCAGTGGTGTCGGGTCGGAGAGGGCAAACAGCCAAGGTGACAAAACAAACCCATGGTTCAGTCCACATCTGGTCAGAAGTTCGTGCCCCATCCAGCAGCCGCTGATCTGGCCCTGATCATCCATACATTCCTAGCTCCAGCTTCTGCGTTACTGCTCCTTTTGTGGCCCTTGTTTAATTTACTTTTTTGGAACACAGCTATATACCCTGCTAGAGAAATTACAGACTTCCTGTTGAACACAATTTAGTTCAAGATCTGCGTGGACTCTGCTCTGTTTGCTCATGTGGGTGCCTGGGGGTCCCTGCCTGCCCGTGACAGCCCACACTGGAACAGAGTTGGCAGCAGCTGAGGGCAGGCAGAGCCTGTAAGGGTTGGAGTGACATTATAGAGTTTATAAGGTCTTTGTGTTCCAGCCCCTTCCCAGCTGAATGCAAGCAAGCTGCTTCACTCCAGTTTTCCACAGTTTCACACTCAGAGGCACATGATACATGATGCCTCAGATACTTAACACAAGTTGGTATCACACCAGTAAATACAGAAGGAAAGGGCTGTGGTGACAGAAAATTCGAGTCTTTTCTAGCCACTAGAAAATATGGCCATTTTTTGTGCAGTTCAAAGTGTATTCAAACAGAAAGGTGAAGAATTAGGAAGGGAGCCTTACATTATCTGTGTCTTAGAAGATGAAATAAAATTTTGGCAACAAAAGAGCATCAAGACAAAACATGTTTAAACTTATTTAAAGCTTTACCAGAAAGTACTCCTTCAAGTTTTCTTAGTCTTTGAGAGAACTTAATTTCAGCATTTATCCAGGTCTCTTAGGTGGAGATGATTGTACTGCATACCTGGGTACCTCTGAAAGAATGCATCTAGATACTGTAATATTATAGCCCTTAGATTTTAAAGAAAATATTCGATGGCACATTTGATAGATGAAAAATTAGTGTGAATGTGTCACAAATGTAAATTTAAGATTTGTAACAGATTTAATCTTTATAGCTCAGACATAACTTTTCACAGCAGCTCCTTCAATGTTCATTTCAAGCTTAAAAGTGTTTTTTGTAAAGATGGTTCTCTTTTGCAATTCAGAACTTTTGCCAGGCTTTTGATTTCCATTCTCCAATATTCTGTATCATTATTAATTGCTCTTTTAAGTTTGTTGCCACTGAAGCTTAAAACTTTAGGAGAAAGAGTATTTGCTTTCTTAAGGCATCCTTTTTTTTTTATCCTCCTCACTTGTCAAGTTCAAGCGTTAACTGTAGCAGCACGGAGGCTTTTGAAGACTTTCTTTCCATCAAATGCAGGTAGTTCTGTCATAGTCCTGTGAGAGTTAATCCTGCAGACATACTCCTGTATCTATGCTGAGTTTCCAGTGAAACAGAATTGTGTTCCTTTCTGAGCAGCAAGACAGTTCAACATGCAAATACTGGCATAATTTTAATAAATTAAAAACTTCGCAAAGCATAGTTTGATGATACAATATTACTGTTTTCATAAGAAATATTGCATTTAGTACTTTCTCTGTAACAAGCAGCAGTGACTCTTCCAATTTTCCTTAAGTGAGAAAAAAAGAAAATCTGGCCTTCTCATCATACTTTATATTTACATTGGATTTGCACTTAAAAATTATTCAGTAGTATTGCATTTTCTAACCAGGATGTGGAGGAACTTATTATAGCAACTGCTTGGCTTAGTTATAAATAGCAATACTGCATGTTTGGGGGGCTGAACTGCTGAAATCCATAGGTAATCTGTTGTCAGAACCTATTATCGTTTCAGTTATTGGTGGGCATGAATTAAAGATTTGTTACTGTCAGACTGAATAGTGCTTAAAGACAGTACCTGGGGGCCAGCCAAGCACAAGGGCTGTTAAACTTGGTATTGTTCACATGGAAGTAACAAGGCCCCTAAACAAAGGGCATCTGGAAGAGCAAAGATGCCAATCACTTGAAGGATAAATGAAAGGCCTGTAATGTGAAAAAAGAGGTCGTGGTGAGAGAATTTTTCGTTATTGAATGTTGGGGTGACGACTTGATAAGGATTAGCTAAGAGTGGTGCTGGAAAGGTGAAGCAAGGGAGAAGAGAGACAGTAAGGAGGGGATACCTGGGGAAAGTGAAATGAATCAGAGAAGGGAGGATATGGGAGCAGGTGAGAAGGAAAAGCCAAGTTAAATGGAAGAAGGCCCAGGATTAAAAGTGAAACAGCCATATGGATGTGCTAAGGTTCAGAGGGTCCCTGCTGCTTCAGTGTGCCCCTTTAGCTGTGGGGTGTTTTCTGTTTGTTGGGGTTTTCTTCTCTTTGCCTCTGCTTCTTGGGAGTCCTTTTCTTTTCCCTTGGTGAGAGAATTGCCATGGTGAAACTGAACATCACCTCAAGGTCAGTCTGTGCTGAAATGCGCCGTGTCCAGCTTGCTACATCTGAGGTGTTAGGGTGATGTCTGGACTTGATGATGTACCAGCCCCTTCTGACAGTTAATTTCAGAGTCAAGATCCAATTTTCTCCAAAGTAAGAAACTTCTGCCAGAAGGAAAACTATTCTCACTTTTCTTTTTTTTTAAGTACTGCTGTCTTGAAAAAAGAAGTTCAAAGAAAACTTCTGATAAGTATTTAAGTATTTCCACAAGTCCCAGTAGTGGTGTCATATTTAGCTGGAAAACTAATATAAATGTTCCTGCTGTGTGTTTTCCACTTCTCAGGTATTCTTTCTCTTTAATAATCTTGTAAAGCATAAGAATTTTTATATTAATTTCAAAAATTTTGTGTTAATAGGCAAACTTTGGACCAGAAGTATGAAGGTTGCTTACAATATACTACATAAATTAGGCACAAAACAAGAACCAATGGTACGACCTGGAGACAGGGTGAGTATCTCAATGATTTTTTGTAATAGTTCAAATCCAATGCTGACAAAGAGAGAATGAGGTATTTGGGGTGCTCAGAAGAAATCAGTGAAATAATGGGGTGTGGGATGGGGTGCTGAAATCTGCTGTTTACTGCCTAAGACTGATCATTCAGACAGATGTTTTGGACTGCATAATAAGTAACATGAGCTGGTACTCCCTGAATAGTAACTTGAAGTTGTGGCAACATCAGCAATAAACATTCCCATGGAAAGTGATTTTTGGACATTGAACAACAGTCTGTTTAGTAAAAGCTTGCTCATGGAGCCTGGAGGTGTCATGTGGATAAAAAACTTACTTACTAATGACTTAGTAGTTGTTGAGATGGTAGAAACAAGAGGAGCATTGTGGAGGACAAAGACAAGCAATGTCAGCACATTTTGGCAGCCAGTTGAATAAATAAATGACGCTGACTGGTAGCAGAGAATATTTCCATTCCTGGTTCTGACTCTGATGCAGCTACTGCTAGAGGCTGCATCTAAGTAAATGGATAAAGCCCACAGAGAGCAAGAGTTGCAGAGGTAGCACTTGAAAATGTTAAATGAAGACAAGAACATCCTATGGTTTTGCTAACAATGTACTTACAAACCTACCCCTTTGTCTGCCAAGGCTGGCTGAGCCTGCTGCTCATTTTCTCTGCCAGAGTGTGTATAGAAAATTCCACAGGTCCCATTCCAGTTTGGATCTAAGCTGTGGAATGGATATTCCAGAAAAAATTTGTCAGAAATGCAAATTCTAGTCCTGCCCTAGTGCTTAGTGTTCTGAGCATGAGATTAAGTTTCCCCCCTCCAGGGTCTGACAGCAATTCTCAAACTGTTGGTTCACTTGATCCTCTTGTGCCACATGTGAGAAACATGTCTGCTTGCATTACACGTCTTAGGGCTTCAAAAATGAGAGCATGCAGTAATGCTTCCCAGAAGGAAAAAAGAGGAAAAAAAATAGTGACAGTCCTTCCTGTGTTTCTTTTTGAAATAAATCATAAAGAAATTAACTAAAGGATCTCTGGATCCTTAATCTAAATTGCTTCCTACGATGGCGTTCAGCTAGGACTAGGATCTGAAGACTCTCTTTTACTTGACTTACAAGAGTGTCTCTAAGCAACAGCAGAAGCAGCAAGTTGTTCAAGTGTACACATCAAAACAGTCCACCCAGAAAGCTCCAAAGGAATAAAGTTCACATACAGGCAACGTGCATTTCTGTGTATCTATTGTGTGCTGCCTGCCCATCTTTGTAGTCATTTTCTGCAGTAGTCACTGGCATCTCCTAACATTTAGAAAGGATTTGTGGATAGTTCAGGCTAAAGCTGGAAGTTTAACTAGCACAGGACACGTAAGGAACAAATTGCAGCTCTTCTAAAATAAGTCCACCTAGATTAAAGTGAAACAAATGTTTATAGCTGAGTGCTGAAAGCATATGCTTTGTGTTGTAAAAGCATCTTGCCTGGCATCCCTGTGTAACAGGAACGTGATCATTTGAGGCAACTTCACATTGAAGATGAGGTGTTACAGCACTTCTGATGCTCCAGGCTGTGATTCTGGCGGTTACACCCCTGTCGTAATAACATAAAAGCTTTCTGACCTCTTTGAAGGTGACTTTATTCTACATAATGTGTCTTGTGTGACAACACTTAAAGGTAGTTTTTAAATACTAAATGAAATACAGGCACATATCTTTGGTCTTTTCCAAATGAGAATGTATTTGTTTCCTTATTTTGATAGATATAAAATAGTTTATATTTTCCTTTGAAAACACCTTCTGTCAATACAATCTCTGTTTTTCATTACCATTACTACCTAATGACTACCATTACCTCACCTCTTAGGTTTTTTGTCTGAGCCATAAAATAAATGAACGTGCCTGCATCTCCTTCCGTGTTTCTGGTCTTGTACGTGGCAAACTGCATTTGCCTTCTATAGTAGCTTCAGAAATTTAACCTTGCATCACCCCAGACAGCTGCCTGGAAATTAATCTTGCTCTCTGAAATACCTACTAGCTAACCAGATTCTCTGTTAATATACACTGTATGATTTGTTTTTCTTCAACTTTATCCCTTTTTGCTTTTACACACATTATTTATTTATTTGGTAAAGTCTGTTAGTGATTAATGTTTTTTGGAGAGGAAGTTAGTGCCTCATTCCCACTGGACTTCAGTGATTTTTTTTTTTTCACCTCTGTCAGCTCCTTTTCAAAGATTCCCAGCCAAACCTTCACTGCCTTTGTGTAAGCAGAGACCAGTGCAAAACCCAACAACCCTCAAAGTATATTTTGGGATATTTCAGATGTTTGCTGGGCTCAGCAATCTCTACCATCCCCTCTGTGCACCTGGCAAAATCCCTCTATTTCCATTTGCATACAGTAAGCTCTGCACAGCCATCTCCAGCACTTGGATTGTTTAACGTGCAAGTGTGTAGATAAAGTAGCGGTGTATTTGCTCTGACTCTAAAGAATTATGAGTTAAATCTTCAGCTTAAAAACCAGATATTTTGGACCCACTTGGACAAGGCTGGTTAGATTTCTTCTAGTTTGAAGAAATCAAGTTGATGTATGGAAGGTTATCCATACATGGATACATATGGAAGGTACATACATATGGAAGGTATCCATACATAGTATGGAAGGCTTTGAAGCCATGTGAAAATTCTGGAAACTCCCAGTAACTGAACCTTGGAGCATACATCATGATTTTACTTCAACAAAACTGCTGTGCATGTCGAAGCAGTCAAAACTCAAGAGCTACCAAATAGTTCTAGCAAGTTGCAAGGTGCTGTGATAGTACAGCCTTGTCCTGTGTGTGAGCCCAGAGGAATGAGGTTTGAAATCATTTGCCATGCCTTTGCATGCCACTGCAGTTGACTGTGCAGGAGTAACCACCTGTGTTACAGCTGTTTAGGACATGAGCTGAGAACGCCCATCTGACTAAACCGGAACAAAATTGCAGAGAGGATCCAGCCACTAAGGTCATTCACCAGTGAGAGCAGTACTGTTGCCTGCCCTTGCAAGGAGAGCTCTGGGCTCTCTGAAGCTGCTGGATCCTCAGCAAGGCTGTGAGCCCTCCTGTCTCCTTCCCCTTTGTCTGTGGAGGATCTCAGGCATTGTCCACGGGGCCTGCAGGAGTTAAGCTGCACAGTTCAACACCTACTGAGCATTCCGGTGATCTGTGATTGGTTTTGGCATTCTTTTATCTAAATAATTCCCCCGCCCTAGCCCTGAAGCTGTGAAGTTCAACAAATCCACACCTAGGCTGGCATGTGATAGGGCCAGCTCTGGATGTGACGTTTACTTCTAGATACCAGTTTTTGTGTGTGCACACAGCACACAGAAACTTTACACTTGGACAACAGGATAGTCCTAAAACAAAACTATTGCATGAGGCAAAGTATAGTGAAACAAAACTGTGTTAATGATTGACATAATGGCATCTTAAGTCTGGGTAATCTGATTTGGTCACATGTACACTTCAGTTTTAGTAACCTCAAGCAAATTACTACATTAGAATCTGAAATTCTTTTAATTCCATTTGCTTGGTTATTTAACACCGGTAAAACAATCAGTTAATTCAGAACCAGATGAAAGGTGTTGTCAATGTAGGAAACAATGCAGCATGAAAATATTTAACTACATCCTAAGTGAAAATACTCATAAAAGGAATATTTATCAAAATAAATTCCTTCTGATTCCTCATTCTCTGTCATTAGGCATTTGAATAGCTGTCTTAGAAGTGCTCCAGTATCATCTCCATCCAAAAGGAAGCATGGAAACTCCAATTATCATTATCTGACACCTAGGATGAAACATTATTAATGCACATCTCTCTCTTTCAGGTAACACTCGTGTTTCCTAACAATGATCCTGCTGCTTTCATGGTGGCGTTTTATGGCTGCCTGCTTGCGGAAGTTGTGCCCGTCCCAATTGAAGTGCCACTTACAAGAAAGGTGGGGAACTGAGTTTCTTCTCTGTGCTCCATTTTAGAACTTACATCAGAATAAATCACAACTGAACACAGCTTTTGAGTACATTTTTGTGGTTAGCTAGCTCTGAATCTGAGGATACCAAGATAGTTCTGTGTGGTGAATTATATATAGTTTCTTCTTTTTTGTGATGGAAAATCTGAAGACGTGCTTGCAGTTTCAGCAAAGGCAGGTCTGCATGGAAAATGAGAGGAAAATTTTTCAAGAGGACAGCTCTGCCAGTCGTAGATAGATTATCTTTGTTGCCTTTTAAAGCCTTCTGGTGTTGGCCACTGACAAAGAATCATCGGCAACAACTGCTGATTTTCCACCTGTCCCTGCAACCCAAGCTATGTTATAATGCCACTGATGCTGTGTGTGCTACTTCAAAGCACTTATGGAAATGCCTTCTCCTCTGTCTGTATGTGCATATGTATTCCAAAGCTTCTGTCACCATGGTCACCTCTGCCAAGGGTGGCACTGGAACAAATTCAGCTCAGGAATTCTCGCCACAGAACATACATTCATAGAGAAAACTGACCACTTCTAATCAAAAGCCTTTCACATCCAGTGTTGGTTCAAAGATTCTACCACGTATCCCAGAGAAGTGTTAGGAGGCAGATAGAGCAGTTCCAGCTGGAAGGAGTGTCTGGGGGTAGTGAGGGGAGGATCAGTGGTGGAGGTGAATGACAGCTGGGTCACTTACATAGATTCTGCAGAACTTGCATTTTTTTCTGAGGATGTGTGCCTTGAAGGCGGTAAGTACAGCAAAATGTATTTATTCATTACAAGGGTTTTTTTGTTGTATCCCCTTAATTTACCATGTTTGGCTGCTCCTACGTACCCCTTGTATGATCACTTTTTTATTAGCTAGCACTAATAATGCCTTGCTTTAATTATTTGGTCTGGACTTGGCCGTACAAAGAGTGTTTTTAAATCCTTACGGGCTTTCTTTTTTAAAGTAAATTGTTTTGGAAAATGTTGACTGAAGCCATGAGACGTTTCCAAGGAAAGGGCTGAGCAAATGTATTGCTTTGGTCAAACATTTTCAATGTTTCAGGTGTCAAGGGTTTTTCTTTGAAATGTTCCAGTGTTAGAGCACCCTGGAGCAGAAGCTCAAATCTTTGTTTCATGGACAGGAACCCTGCCTTTCAAAAGAAAGCCCTGAAAACAAGATTGTGAGCCCTCACGAAGGCTTTGCAGTTTGCACATCTCACACAGCAAATTAACAGCTCGACATAACTGGAGATTCCTTCCTGAATGAACCTGCTTGAGCCTTCCTCACCTCTGGGAAGCTGAGCTGACCTCAAAATTTCTTGATTTCAGTCATGCATGTCCCAGCCAACATCTGTGGTGGGCTCCTGCCATGGTGAAACCAGAAGGTGGCAGGGACAGAAGGGGTGGGAGCCGCAGGAAGGGGCAGGTTGATAAACTGGGGAAGGAGGAGAGAGAGATGGAGGGAGGGAGTGGATCAGACAACAAGAGGCCATGATCCAGCTGAGCAGATTTGAGGGCCACTGAGCAGAAGGAAGGACCAAGGGAAAGA
>NW_008237221.1:3385184-3395958 GCF_000691975.1 Corvus brachyrhynchos | reverse complement strand
GTCTGAGACTGGAGGAAAGATGCAGGTGAGCTGGAAAGGCCATGCAAGGGGAGAGGATGGGACCTCAACCACCATACCTGCTTTGGGGAGTAGGGTTATGCTGTTCCATTTCTAAAATGTTGTATTTGAGAGCACTGAGAGGTGGACATGGCTGTAGAACGAGGATGATTTTAGTAGAAACACATTTCATTTGCACTGGGCTCTCATTGTGCCTTCACATCTGAGGGCAGTACCTGTAGTCTGAGGCAGTTGCATAACATGGTGCATTATTTTGATAAAAAACAGAGATTTTATATGCATCAACAAAATAAGGCTGGCAAAATATGTACATTTTAAGATCTTGCAGAGTGCTCAAATGGGTAAATCTGCTTTCATTCCGTGAAAAAAAAGCAACATGGTTTTGAGGGTTAAAAAATCTGTCTTTCCCTGTTACTATTTTCTGTGGTTTAATGACATTTTAAAGCACATAGATAGGCGTAAATTTGATTTATTTTGGAACATCTGATACCACATCCATCCAGTAAACTATAAAATCCAGCTGTCCAAGTAAATACTCTGTGTCAAATGAATAACTTACCCTAATTTGGCTGAACCTCTTGGGTGTTTGTTTTTTTTAAAATATGTGTCTATATATGGATATATAAATATACACTTACACATGTATATATATATATATTTATATAAAGGAATATATACAGACTCAGACTGTTTATCTTTTGCCACAAAGTTTAAATATCAAATTAATAACACAATAACAGAGATGTCAGTTAAAAAAGCAACATGATCTATACTCTATAAATAAAACTATGCAATCTCACAGCATATACTATTGCAAATATCTTTGCATTTGTTTATATGGAAAGACAACTGGAGTGGAAACAATGAGATGAAAATCATGTTCTGAGTAGTCCCAGAAGGAATACCTCTGCCTGGTCAAATGGCAGTGGATTGCTTCTGGCATCCGTGGGAAGATGTCATTCCTGTCGTCACACAATGGCCTAGACTGTTCTGTTATGCTTTCCCATTATTTGTTCTGTTTTCTGCATGCTTCAGTACATTCTGGCAGTGGACATCCTTTGGGTTGCTTTCTGGAAGACAGAGATGTGAGCTGGCAAATAGACCAGCAATTCTATTACATTTTATATTGTATTATACTGTAGGCTTACAGAATAATAAACTGATACAGGATGAGCTATTTCAGGTAGTTATATTAGCAGCCATTTCTAATATTAAAAGTTTGTATTAGCAGCTTTAATAGTGTTCTACATTTTCATAAAGAAGAGTTTTTCACAGCTCTGTGCAGAATTTTGTCCCTGGCATTTTAAAACTGGCAGTAATATTTGCAGCCAGGTAGACTTTTACTTACAGATTACTCTGCAGACATCTCTACCCATATGGAAGTAAGGGCTTTTGCTTTACCAGCACTTAGATTTTGTCTGCATTCCCTTTTCTTTGTAGCATAACTGTTATTTTTTTAGGATTTTGACAGGATTTTCTTCCCAGTTCATTGTTAGGTGAAGGTCCATCTTGCCTTGCTCTTTCCTTCTGTATCCCACCTTTGTGTTGACAGAATACCTGGAATATCCCCAGGACTGCAGGGCACGTTTGACCTGGCATCTGGGATGGATTGTCTGAACATCCAGCAACCATGCAGCATTTTCCAATTTTATTCTCAAATGCTTCCTAGTGTTTGGCAAAGAAAAATTGGAAATGGGAGTTCATGGAGTATGGTTTTGCCTCCTTAGACTTGGGACATCAGGTCTAAAATTAAAAACTGAAATCCCAAACCAACTTTTCATTCTAAAAAGCACCAGTCAGGGGTTCTGCACTCATTGTAACAATAGAACAAGCAGTATTTTTATTTCTCCTCCTTTCCCTGCATTTAATACCATTGCAATGCCTTTATCATCAACACTCCCCAAAATTGTTGTAGCTAATCCTCATCCCTTGTCTTACAGGCTCTGTTCTCTCAGAATAGTGTCCCTTTCTCCAAATTTGCTTATGTTTCCCAAACATTAGCAAATAATATGTCCTATACAACATCTCTTCCTTCAGAACTGCCAC
This sequence comes from Corvus brachyrhynchos, assembly GCF_000691975.1. Classification (NCBI taxonomy): domain Eukaryota; kingdom Metazoa; phylum Chordata; class Aves; order Passeriformes; family Corvidae; genus Corvus; species Corvus brachyrhynchos. The sequence goes on along the minus strand of NW_008237221.1, from coordinate 3,393,894 downwards.
TTTTGTTAATCTTGTCTGAAGCTGGAGTATTACAAAGTCTTTCATTGTATGTGTGATATGATGTGAATTGCAAACTGTATGTCATAGAATGTGCCATCAAAGTAGATGAGATGGGAGTTTCAACATGTCAAGTTCTAGTTCAAACAGTGATTTACTATGTCCCTTATGAAACAATTTTAAAATATGGTTTTGATTTATTTTTCTTTATGTTTTTTAGGTCAATGTTTTTTTCCATTTGATTGGCACCATGAAAAATATTATTATTCTGCTCTGACACAGTCAGGGGAGCTATTCAGTTTTAATCTAAAAATAACATTTTTGTCCTCCAAGCACATTCGTAGTTATGCTCAGTCACATGCTGTGAACATAGGAAGAAAGCTGTCCCTCACAGATCTTCATGGCCTCCTTATCACAGGCAGAATTTGTAGCAGAGTGTGTGTGACATGAAAGCATGTAAAAATTAGTTTCTCACTTAAAATGCTATTTTGTAGTCCGTTAGATTTAATGCTGTGTGTGCTTTCAGCAGGCATTTCTTTGCTCTTCTGGATGCTGGCTCTCACTGTATGATTGGAAGAATTGTGCCTGTGTATTGTCATAGGAAATCTGGAGATATCCATTCCAGGACATTTAGGGGTTTTTTTAAAGGATGCTTCATATAGGGTAAAACTGTTTTTCAGAAGCTCTTTTTATTTAATCCTGAAAGGTTATTAAAGCTTCGACATAGCCAGGGAGGTAGATCTCTTCCGAGACAGTAAATTGTCCCAGTCATATATTTCTTTAAAAGAAGAGTTCTAGTCTGAAGGAGATACACCTTGACATCTTTCCTAGTGTTTCAGGGATAAAATGAGCTTTGCTTTCTCTCAGCTTTACTCATTGTAGGGCTGTAGTGTGCCAGAAACACTGGAGCTCTACATGCTTTTGAACATCTTTTGACAATGCATCTCTTTCTCCCCTGGATTTAAAATATGTATAAAATGTTTTATATATTCTTTTCAGTGGCGTAGTCTTCCAGTCCTTCCAAAGAATCTAAGTTCCCTGAGCTGCACCTGAGCCCCATGTGCACACTGCTGGACCCTGTAAGCCTTGTGCCTGTCCATCCCTCTTCATACGCTTCAGCAGTGGAGCAAAGAAGTCCTTGCTCAGTTTGCCACAGTGAATCTCACATCCTTTAAAGTTTGTGTTTCCTTATTATATTTTCAAGTTTAGGAAATGATCGTTTCAATAGAGGATACCATATTTCATGCAGTGTCCCCTGCCAAAAATAACTACTGTCTTGCTTTTATTAAGATTTCTGGAGATTAAGATGCTCATAGTTGCAGATTTCACATGCAAATTGCAGGCAGATACCAAAGCTGTTGTCTGAAGAGACAACTAATTTCTTCATCTTAAAGCTGGTTATAAAGATTTTTGTCTGCACTGTGTTTAATTTTTACTAAGGTCTTTGTGTTTTTTAAAAAAGAGGGTTTCCTCAATGCCTTTTAACTTTTGGCTCAGAACTGGTGATGCTTGGCCTTTACATCTGATCATTGCCCTATTTGTTCTTTACCAGCAAATTTTTGTTAGGGTGAGGGCACTGGAGCTCAAATAAGCATTGTAACAGAAAACAAGATTAGTTCAGTCTGTGATGCTCCACCACATAATTCTCATTTTGAAAGCAGTCTGGGATTTGCAAGTGAACAGAAGTAACCTTTATCAGACCAACCTTTGCACAGGCTGTCTCTTCCTTCCTTCCTTATTAGATAAGGACATGCATTCTCACTCATGGAGACAGGATCATAATTGTTTTCCTTCACATAGATACTCTCACAAAGCATTCTAGAAATGACATTAACAGCATGCTGAAATGCAACCACACGTGGGATTTTTTTATCCAGACAATGAATTATCACTCTCTGCAGCAGGAAGAAGACAATTTGCCTCCAGGTACTGGTGAAAACCTTTAGGGAACCTTTAATAAAAGTCTTTAGAGAACTTTGAATGGCTGCCTACAGCAGAGAGGATTTCTGGCTCACTTCATCTGAAAGATTGATCTCTCTAGGTGTGTGCAGACATAGTCTAAAGCTATGCACACCTCATTTTTCATACCGCAGCAAGTGCTGTGCCTTCAAGAAATGTAAAATGATAGTTCCAAAGTCAGCTATTGGTCTCAGACCTCATGCTACAATACCTCAGCTCTGTGTTTTGCCTTCTGCCTGCATTGTGTGTCATTTCAAACTGTGAATTGTAGAGGATTTGACAATAAGCATCTCTGGCAAGTCAGTGAGCCCCTGTCTGCAGTTGGGGCTGTGTTGAGTTGTATCACCTGGTCTCCACTGGCTTCCTGAGCTTTTTCCTACCCCCACAAGATTCAGCAAAATAAAGCATTCATGGCAAGTGGGGGGTTACCAAGTAGCAGATCAGCATAAATTACCAAAATAGCAAGTAACACTTCTGACAAACCAGTGTGTCCTGAAAATCTATTCTCTTCTCAGGTAGGAGAGTGATTCTATTTAAGAGGGGAAGAGGATTTGGTTGGCTTTTTTTGTGGAGGATTATTTGTTTGTGTCTTTTTGCTACTTAAAAAGTAGTTTTCACCTTTGCACCCATTCATTTCACGTTACTCAAAAGGCAGGCCGATAGCTTGTCTGTGAAATCTGAAATAATCATTCCCTTTAAAGTGAGTAGCCTTTTTTGTGGCCCACATGGAAGCTTTGACTGCTTCAGGCAAAGGACTGCACTTTTAACTCAAATTTCATTTTTCAAAAACAAGTTTTGCCCAAGGTCCTCACTGTTCTGGGCCTGTCATGCTGAGGCGTAAGGAACAGCAAAGACTGTTGTGCTTGCATGGTTGAGTATGTAGGTAACATTGTGGTGTGTCTGGGGGGTGTATAAAGGTTTCAGATCTTCCACCTCCTAGCTGTCACTCCAGCATCTCAACACCACTTGAGTAGTTAGAAACAAGTTCTGTGGGGCAGCAGTTATCACAGAAGCACTGGCATGGGGCAAGGGATGTTGACCCCTTCTTTATGTCTCTGTTCTCTGCAGTGCTTTTAGATTCTGGGTTAGGATGGAGCCACCAGAAGCAGGCAGAAGGTGAGGATAACTAGTTACAGAGTGTGAGAGACTGAGACTGAAGGTGGAATCGATGGACACTGAGTAGGAGAGTTCCAGAAAGCTTCATTGTGTTCAAAATCCTCAACTGGAGCTTCTATGGCTCTTGACAGTGTCTGTCACAGCACTTCTGCTTCAGCATCTTGATTTGCCTTTTTCTTGCAAGGCAGGATTTAGTGTGGCCATCAAGCATGGCATGGGATTTGAAAGTCTGTAAAACACACTGCCCATGCCTGATGAAATTCTTCCAATCTCTTGTGGCAGTGTTACATCATGTGATTTTTCAGTCATGTTTTCCTTACAATTGAAAGAATATCTGTGCAGAAAAGAATGGGGTGAAGATTTTAGTGCTGTTTGAGGTGGGTTGTTCTGATGTAAAGCAGTCTGCTATTACAAACTGTGGCATGCATAGATTGTATTAAGAAATCTATGTATGTGTGTGAACTGCTACAAATGAATGATTAATATTTATGTGGACATACTCTAAGACAGTTGATACTGCACTAAGGGAAAGCGTAGTCATTCTTTCTTGTGTTATCTGAAGAACTCTACACTATTAATGCAAGTTTCTTTTCCCCGTTGTTTTGTTTTGGTGTAAGAAGAGTTTGACAGATGATACCCAGGGACATGGTATGCTGATGCTCTAAGGTCCGCACTTTCTACTGGCTTTCCTTATGTTAAATTTCTTAATGGAATTTGTTAGGTTAATTTCTGCTTACAAAGTTCTGCATTAAATGGAATTTCCTTGGTTGAGAATTGGCATTTTCTTGATATAGTAGTGAAACTGTAGCAGTCTTTTATAGGATATACAGTTACAACAATATTGTAATTTAAAATTGAGATCAATGCAGTCTCCATTCAATTATAAAATTTATATGCCTTTTTTAAATTGGTAGTTAGAAAGTCATACATATATTAGTAAATATTTATTAGATTAAATTTAATGGGAAATTTTGAGCAATGGTAGTATGAATCTGATATTTTAAGGAACTCATGACCTCCCTTTATAGATGATAGAGTAGCAGGTCTCAGAAGCTGTGTCTTGACCAAGGAGTGGTGTTCTCTGTGGAACACTCCAGCCTTCCTCTTCCTGGCATTCCTTCTGAGGGACCCTCAGGGAGAGCCATCTCTCCTGCACTGTTCAGGCACCCACATTTCCTTCCTCTGAGCAGACTCCAAGAGTGGAGACAGAAGGTCTCATCCTCATGTGGAACCAGGATTAGATCTGGCTAAGTGCTTGTCCCGTAGGTTTGACAACACAGATGTGGACGAGCTGACATGAGAGTCAGTGAGGACAGTAATTAATGCTTGACAAAACCCATTAAGTTCTGGAAGTCCCACTGGTGCAGGTGTGGTGGAGCAAACAACATGCTCCCCAAAGTGTTGTTCATGGAGACACCAGTATTATTCTCTGTTGTTCAAAGGATACTCTCATTGTCTGGTTTTATATGGGGACAGATGATACACAAGCTTAAGTTTAAAAAGCCTTGCTGAAAAAATACTTTTCTTTTTTTTCCTGTTTTTATAAGCATTCTGGCTACAGTAAGCAAAAGCAAATGCAGTAATTCTGGATGGAAGGAGTTATATAGCATAGATTTGACAGATCAGTTAATTGTCCCACATTGCTTACTCAGCTATCAAAGGTGGGATAATTGCTGCTATATACATATTTTGAGGTGGTATGGAAAAGTAAGCTTTTGCTTTTCCTCTGTTCTCATTGCTTCTCCATTTTAGATAGTTTTATTTGACTACATAAAAATTGCATTAAGAATTAGTCAGTTAGGCTCTGGGGCTTTCTTTCCATCATACAATTTTGCTTTGAATAAATCAATAGATTAAGGCAACTGTTCTGTATTTCTGGTTGTTTCCATGGTTGAGTGTGCTCTATGGTTGATTTGAAAGATATTATAATTTGATCTTTTAAGTCTCTTTAGGCGGTTTTCAGTAGAACCATTCTGTGAAGAAAGGGTTAATACTTCAATGTGCATTTACATCTTGGGCTTTGCTCTGTTGAAGAGCTGAGTGGATAGATGTAAAGTTCATAAAAGAGTAATGACAAGACACTACACATAAAGCAGACATAATGCTGTAGGAGCACAGCATCTCCTAAAGAACAGCTATGGCCTAGACTTGGAAATCATTACATGACTTCTTAATCTCACTGCTTCTATCCCCTTGATGAAAGTAAAATGTAATGAGCATACTCTAATGGGCACTTGACTGTATGTAGTGCTCCTGAAACATGCCTGTAACTACTGAATGAAATGGTTATTGACAGATCAGCTTAGGTCAGCATTAATAGGGAAACTCTCACCACTGTACACCCATCCTAACATCTTAAAGGTTGAAAGCTTTCTCCAGGTGGAAGCATCTGTAGTCCATATTATTTCCTAGAATTGTCACAAAATCACAGAATGGTTGAGGTTGGCAGAGATGTGTTAAGATGACCTAATCCAGCGCCCCTGCTCAAACAGGGCCACCTAGAACAGGGTGCCCAGGACTATATCCATGGTAGCTGTTGGATATCTCCAAGTATGGAAACTCCACCACCTCTATGGGCACCTAGTGCCAGTCACCCTCCCAGTAAAAAAGTGTTTCCTGATAGTCAGAGGGAATCTCCTCTGTTTTGGTTTGTGTCCATTGCCTCTGGGCCTGTCGCTGGGCAAAGAAAGGAATAAACCTGACTCCATCTTCTTCACACTCTCCCTTCAGGTGTTTGTTCACATTGATTAGATCCCCTGCTAAGGACTGAGCAGTCCTAGCTCTCAGTCTTTCCTCATAGGAGATATGCTCCAGTCCCTTAATTATTCTAGTGGTCCTTTGCTGACTCTCTCCAGTAGCTCTATGTCTTCTACTTGGAAGCCCAGAACTGGTCCCAGTGCTGGAGATGTGCCTCACTGGTGCTGAGGGGAAGGATCACCTTCCTCAGCCTGCTGGCAATGCTTTGCCTCGCACAGCTCAGGATGCCATTTGCCTTCCTCGTGCCAGGGCACGTTGCTGCTTCACACTCAGTTTGGTGTCCACCAGGACCTCCAGGTCCTTTACCGAAAGGTTGGTCTCCAGACCATTCTGGTACAGGAGGTTGTTCCTCCACAGGTACAGGACTTTGAATTTGCCTTTGGTGAATTTTATGAGGGCCCTGTCTGGCCATTTCTCCAGGGATCCTCTCTGATCAGTCAGATCAGACATTCCTCCCAGACACTCGTCATTTCTGAAGAGATGCAAGAGCAGATGCCATCTGATGGCTTCTGCTCTCTTTATGATTTATGCTGCTACAGACAAGGGGATATGTAGCTTGTGGAATTCCTTTGTCAATGTACAGATGAGTTTTGATAGTCACCTAAAAGGAAATCAATTTAATGGAAAGAGACTGTTTTCCTCTCAAGATAATGTGCCCAAGGACAAAAATTATTTCAGCCTGTAATCACTTCTAATCAATTCCGTGCATTTTGTCATCTCTTAGGATGCTGGAAGTCAACAAATAGGCTTTTTGCTTGGAAGCTGTGGAGTTACTGTGGCCTTGACCAGCGACGCATGCCATAAAGGACTGCCTAAAAGCCCCACAGGGGAGATACCACAGTTTAAAGGTAATCTAACCCTAGTTTATCATGGCTCTTGCTGGTCATTTACTACAACAAGTAATTGCACTTGTTTAGTGGCTGTGGGTGAGGGTCAGGCCCATGATGAAACACTTGCCACGGGAGCAGCTGTTGCTGCTGGGACACCACTGTCCTGGCATGTCACTGCTGGCAGTGATGGCTGTGCCAGCCTCATGGATGGAGAGCGGCACCAGTATTCCCAATCCAGTTCTCTGCTGGCTCAGCCAGGCTGCTGAGACCATCTGTGGCCACAAAAATTAAGCCAACAGACTTAGGACTGTAGTAGATGAGAAATATTCATATGATTCACTCCTTTAGTGAAGTGTAGGGACAGTAACTTCTGACAGGGGAGTGGTAATGAAACTGCTTGGGTCACTAACAGCTTAAACTGCCCAGCCATTCCCTCAGGGTCTGCCTAAAAAGACCTCAATAGCTGTGTTAAGACAGCAGTTCTGCAAAATCTTCTTTCTCAGACTACACTGAGGTTCAAAGGAAGCAATGTTTAGGTAATGGTGACACAGACCTTTCAAGAATAAAACTCTGGCAAGGAAGACTTCTGTCTTGTCTTATCCAGCAGAAACTCAACAAAAGCTGGCTTTTGTTTGTATCTCAGGCTGGCCAAAGCTGCTGTGGTTTGTCACAGAGTCTAAACACCTCTCCAAGCCTCCTCGTGACTGGTTCCCCCACATCAAGGATGCCAACAATGACACAGCTTACATTGAGGTGAGTTAATGAAGATGCATCTTCTCCTCGAATCATTACATATGGCACTTCTGGGTTAGGTAAACATCATTATTCATTCCATAGTGACAGAAGCAAAGAACATCCTGGCTTAGCCTGTTAATAAGTAATGTTTTCTAATAAATTTGACCAATACTGAGTTCAGAAAAGTCAATGGAATGTTAAATTGCATTTTGGGTGTTTCTAACATTACTGTTTTTATGTGGCTGCTGCAGTATTATATTACACTTGCCTTGACCAATCTTGGTTCTGTTCAGTGTGGGCTTGCCTACTAGCCTTGGGATGGATAGAAGACAAGGTTCACAGTGAAGCTTCAGTTCTCATATCACAACCTTCAGACCCTTTGAAAGAGAAAGAATTTCTTGTTCAAATGCTTGCTTGTCACTAACTGCTTTATGAGTCACACTCCCCACAACAGAACAGCATCAGGAAGGCAAAGTTAGCAATGCTTTTGAATTTAATTTTCCTCTTTTTTTTTTTCCCCCATAATTTTCTCCCCCTTCTGCATAGACTCAAATGCTTTGAATTCAGTGGTGTTAGTATTGAATTTAAATGATTCTTCAATGGGACTAAGTGCAAGTGAATGGACCAAAGGTGTTTCCTGTCTTTGTGCAGTCAGGATACTGGGCTAGAGAAGCAGAGATGTCTTCATTCTCAATCTTGCTGATTATCTTTATAATGGAGAAAGATAAATGTTTAATTTATTATCTGCCACTGATAGTTCTCAGACTCTTGCATAAAGTTACAAAAATTATTTCAGTAATCACCAATGGCCTCCTGCCTCTTTTCTGCTGCTTTCTCACGAGTCTCATATTCTTCTGATCAAAGAATTTGTGTCTTTCAGACTGCATACATATAGATTATTATCACAGCACCCAGCAAGGATTCTGCAGTCAGCTCTTATCATATGCCTTACAAGATGCAGAAGGGAGAAGCTTGGGTTTAGTGGTTGGCCTATAAAATCTGACATGTAAACACTGAACAGACTGCTAAATCTAGCCAGTCCATTAGTCATTGACATGATCGGAATTGTTAGAATTATGCCTGTTTCTAAACAACACATGGATTTCAGATATCAAGCCTGGGAAGCTTCAGTCAAAAGAGAAAGCCTATCTGAAAAAAAATTCCTTTTTAACAAAGAGATGCCTCCAAAACTCCCCAGTACTGCTGCCTTCTTAAAATAGAGTCATTAGATGTGTCCATCATACACCTGCAGAGGAAACACTTTAAACATAGCTATTAAATAATGGAAATAGGGCAATTATTTCACATTGACTTTC
>NW_008237221.1:3269770-3384960 GCF_000691975.1 Corvus brachyrhynchos | reverse complement strand
TTTCCCTACTTATTTCATTTTAGTACAAAACATGTAAAGATGGAAGTGTGCTTGGGGTAACTGTGACAAGGATTGCACTGCTGACACACTGCCAAGCTCTGACCCAGGCATGTGGATACACAGAAGGTAAGGAGTGCACTCCCCTTGCATCATCCTTAAAATCAAGTGGGAATTGTAATTCACTTCTCATCAGTCTCCTATCTTATGTTTTACACTGTTCGGTGCCAAAGGCTTCTAGGTTTAAAAACATGATTCTTTTTTAATTTATTTCAGGAAATATGTTCATGTTTAAAATATCTATAGGAGAGGTACAAATAATGTCTTAACCAATATAAATCCCGCAGCGGAGATTTACTTTGAAACTTAACCTTTGAGGTCATCAGTCATGTTATACTGAAGCTTCCTTCCTTTGAGTGGGTTTGCCTTGGGTCAATGCCATGCTCTAAAAAATAAATTCTGCTTTGTTTTCATTGGACAGCTGAAACAATTGTGAATGTACTAGATTTCAAGAAGGATGTTGGTTTATGGCATGGAATTCTTACAGTAAGTATGTGTTTTTATTCTCTCTGAATATTTGAAAAGAAATTATCCTAATATGCTTATTGCTGTCACAAACTGGGATGTCCTACAGTTTCTTCTAATACAATCTTTTCTGCTTTGAAAGCAAAATAAATGTGATTTAAACCCGTGATCTTCTCCTAGTGCACTTACCCATAATGAGCATGGTAAAGACATCAGAGTATTTTTATGTATCATGTCAAGTACTGTGGTCCCATTCTTATCATGTTATCTCACCAATATGTGATTTTAAGATCAAACTTTATAGCAGAAACAAATCAAATTAGTACTTGCTTCTATAGGGATATGATCTAATGGCATAGTTCTATTGCTCCTGACTAGCTCCCCTATCAAAACTCCCACCAACAGATGTTTTTGCTAACATTGAAGCATTCCCAATACTTTAAATTGCATTAATTTTCTACTTAATGTTGGAATGTCTTCCTCAATTGACATGGGAGACAAGTGACATATTTTTAAGGATTGCTTCTAAAGGTGCTGTTGCAATCAGTGACTGACAAAATGTTTACTATTCACTGATCACTTTAAGAACAGATGTCAAGTGTTGAAGGGTCATTGTTTGGGGTTCCCATGATTTTGGGGGTCTCTATGATTCCCAGTGATCTGTTTTTCCCATGCAGTGTTATACTCTTCTTACTATCAAAGTGCAGTAATAACAGTTCTGAAGCAGAAACAATTAGGCTTAACACCCATAAGTATCTCATCTTTATCACTGGTTGAAAGCAAGTGTCTAGTAGAGCTTTTCTGTGCCTTCCTTTGCTATTGATCTTGTTCTGAACTTCATTTTTTTCAGTACTTGCCTGTAAGTGCTTTTCCTGTACCTGTGCTTATGCCAGACTGAAAGGAGAGCTATCTTTTGCAGTTTCCAAGTGTTTAAATGACTAATTCACTGGGACACTTAACCTTTCTTAGACCTAGGTTTTCCAAAACAAATACTGTATTTAACCTGAGCTGCTATGAGGGGAGGCGTGTTGCCCTGAGGAGATATTTCTAAATGGTAACAGAAGTAAAGCAGCAGCTCATTTACAGGCTGTTTGTTTAACACTGAGAAATCACCAATGCAATTGGTGGGCTCAGACTGAGAGATCAGTTTTGGATTTGTCATTGGTTTCACTCAGCTGCTTTTTCTAAACTTCCTGGAACTTTTCATGACCTTGTTGAAAATACTGGAATTAGCTCACCCAGAGAGGGACTAAAACCTCCTTCATTTATTTTCTGTTAAAATAAATTGATCTCTGCTTAGTCTAGGACTTCAATTTCTTTGTCTACTGGCTTTTAAATAATTTGTGCCCCACTACTATTGGTAGCTTTTAGTCTTCCCAGAGATGGATTTCTGTAGACAGATATCTTGCTGCTTGAGCTTTTTAGTGCAGTGTTCATATATATGGCAGTTTATCAGGCTTAGGGATAATATTTACCTACAGAGCAAACATGCAGACATTCTTCACCCAATGGTTTATTAGATTTTTTTGTATTTAGAGTTTAAGTATGAATAGAAAGAAAATATTTCTTTTCAGTACTGCTTAAAAGTTATGGTCTGATTTGTCTAAATCGTTAATCCTTAATTAAAGCACTGGAAAATGGGTGTCTTTTTCATCTTAATGTAGGTAGCTAGATAGGAAAAGATGAATGCCAGCACTGACAATAAAATAAGCACAGAGCAATTTGCATAGATGCCCCTGCCCATAACACAATATAAGTAGTTACCACAATTTTTGTCTGAAACCCTTTTATTTTTTTGATTTCAGAGTGTCATGAACATGATGCATGTTATAAGTATTCCATACTCCTTAATGAAAGTGAATCCACTGTCATGGATACAAAAAGTCTGTCAATACAAAGGTAAGGAACAAGAATATACAAAAGTTTGCTTGATAGTCAAAATCCAAAGTGCAAATTGATAACACACCCCGTCTGTCTAGCTTTCATATGGTGTGTTAGTAATTTTGTCATTGTTATTGCAGCAAAAGTTGCCTGTGTGAAGTCCAGAGACATGCACTGGGCGTTGGTGGCACATCGAGACCAGAGGGACATCAACCTCTCCTCGCTGCGGATGCTGATAGTGGCTGATGGTGCAAACCCATGTAAGCTCTGCTGCTGCACTTCAGGAGAGAACAGGAAGCGGTTTCTGTCTTGCCTTTAAAGTTTCAATCTTCAGCTGTCTTAGCTAAAATATTTGCAAAATACACAGTTTGTCTACTACAAACTGTGTGACATTTATGGAAACAGTAATTAATTTGGGATTTTTTTCAAAATATGTTTTTCATTAGCTCATCCTGAAACAAACTTGATATTCCATATAATGCAAGTTGCAGTAAATACAGGTGTTTTCAACATCATAGTCATGTAAAGAGACTGAAGCTATAAAAGTTGAAGCAATGAAGACCTTAAGCTATAGAAAAGATCAGAACATTTGCTCTGAATGATGATTCTCACATGCAGAAGTAACAGAATTTTAGGGGAATACTTGCGCTACTCTAGAGAAACACATCTGAATCACTTCATGACAATTAACAGCATGAGCTATTTCTCTGTATTATTTAAGATACACGTGTACAGGTGTTCTACTTGTTTGTAGTAGTTTAGTAGTTTGGTTGGAATTTCTGAATTAAATCTTTAATTTCCCTCATCCTAAAAAAGAACACTGGAATGAAATTGGTACTGTAAATCTAGCAGTAATGGCTTTTCTATGTAAGCATAATGAAAAGACATCATGTTCAAAATTTAGTCTTTATTCCCTGTATGCATATGTACAATTGCATATACATACATATATGTAGCTGTAGCAGCTATGATGTATTTCCCTGTGGACATGGATCCTTTAAAAATTATTTTTCCTGAAAAGCCTATATATTAATAGTAAATTTGCAGCTTGAATAGCATCACTTCAGGAATCAAATTATTTTTCTCCTCTGATTTTTTGTTATTTTTTTTCTTTACCCCAGGGTCCATTTCTTCCTGTGATGCATTTCTCAATGTCTTCCAAAGTAAGGGTCTAAGGCAGGAGGTCATTTGTCCCTGTGCTAGTTCACCAGAAGCTCTCACTGTTGCTATTCGCAGGTACGTGTTATTCCAGTGGAAATAGACCCCCTGAATGTGTATATATGGTAATTTGAAAAAAAAAAAAAAAAAAAGAGAGAAAATTATTCAAGTATGAATCTGCATATTTAACTTCTACATGATATGTATGGTTTGCAATTTGTTTATGTCCAAGGAAGACATATAAGAAGAATTTTTAGAGTAATGATTTAACGTCGGAATGCTTTATGGTTCTCATTGCTGTAATTTTATCTAACTTTAAATTAAATAAATGGAAATGCAAAAGCAAATTCTGTAAATAAAAATGTAAAAATGCCGCTGTAAGTGTAAAATTAATTAAAATGTGAGAATTAAGTGGAATTGCCATCAAGGAAAATCATATTCTTAAGTAGTCTGTTTAAAGAGAATTATGACATTCTGCAGGTTGTTTTTGGCTGACAGGCACTTTTTAACCATTCATCGACTCTCAGTAATCATCTGGAAATGCTCTTTGAATCTGAAGGATTTGTGCCTAGAAATAAAACAGATAAATTCCACTAAAACTGCTGAATGCTACTAAAACTGTTAAGCCTTATGTATATACAATCACAGGGTTGTTCAGGTTGGAAAAGACCTTTAAGATCATTGAATCGCAACATTAATCCAGCACTTCCAAGCCTTCACTAAACTGTGTCCCTGTGCCACTTCCACACCTCTTCTAAATACCCAAGCATGGTGTCTCAGCCTCTTCCCTGGGCAGCCTCTTCCAATGCGTCATGACCCTTTGGATGAAGAATTTTTTCCTAATATCCTATCTAAACCTCCCCTGGCACAACTTGAGGCCATATCCTCTCACCCTGTCACTTGTTACTTGGGAGAAGAGATGCACCTGGGTACGCCCTCCTTTTAGGGAGTTGTAGGGAGCGATAAGTTCCCTCTGAGCCTCCTTTTCTCCAGACTGAGCCACCCCAGCACCCTCAGTCTCTCATAAGACTTAACCAGCAGACTCCTGTCAGGAGTGCTGTAGCACACAGTAAATGGTGTAGGTATTGTCTGTTTTGGCAGAGTTCTCCAAAAATTGTACCTTGGACAGTAAGCACTTTGTTTTTAAGTTCATACTTCTGCAGCCAATTGTAATTGTTTCACATGTTAGAACATGCAGTATAAATGTGTAAAGCACTAAAATAGCATTAAGTAAAATACTTCCTGCCACAAATTCTTAAATACACTGTCCAAGTGAAATTTAACTAGATTTTCAATTAGCTTTCCAACAGAACATTACAGGAAGAAGGGGATGAGGCCAAGAATGTGGTTGACTTTCAGCCACTTCATTATTAGTTTAAAACATCTGAAAGCAATCCATCAGAGACTTACCCTGTTCAGGTTAGTTGTCTTTGTGTGAACTACAGGACTTCAGAGAGCCCTTCATTCAGCTGCATCAGCCTGTTCTCAGCTTTATACCAAGAAGTACCAAGTGTCTTTCTCTTAGATGAGTTTCCCTGCCATAGGCTGTGCCGGCCTTTGCTCTCTTGGAACAAGCTCTTGCTTTTAAGTTCAGGGAGGAGGTGAATGAGTAGCAGACATCGCTTGTGCTGAGCACTGAGCAGGTTTTGAATTTCCTGGGTTAGTCCTGGAAAATTTGGCCCAAATCACAGGTTATAAAGTGGGAGAACTTCATAATGGCGTGGGTGGTGTGCCCTTTCTAGATGTAAGCCTGTAGCCCTCTGAAGCACTAAAAATTCATTTCTGAATTAACTAGCATTGAGAGTTTACAAAAAAAATTATTAGCACATAACATTGTGGATAATTCAAAATAAAAAGAAGGCATTTTTATCTTCAGTGTGTTGCTGTGTAATTACCGAGCAGTTCTTACTGCAGTGTATGTTACTGAACACATATCTCCTTTTTTTTTGAAGTCTATTTAATGGTAGGATAATGCTAGATGAACTTGGGAGATGTAGCATTTTTCATTTCGTTCAAGCCATCTCCACTGACAGTAAAGACATTATCATACAAGCTCCAAAGAGTTACTACTGAAGTATGCATTAAAATGATTCCCTGCAGAGCAGAGATCCAGAGAGCTCCCTGTTAATGTTCTGGCTTTCAGAATCTATGGTGTATTTTTACTGAACTTCCTACGAGGAAGACTAACAAAACCAGTTCTCAGTTGAAATACCCTTACAGTTTAGAGAAAGACAGTAATAGACTCGAGGTACTTCAGCCTTAGAGCTGAATCACAAAGCCTAATATTCAAAGGGATGTGTCATGCAAATAATTCATGTTATTCCCCTTTGGTTTATTGCATGTTAGTCTGAACTCACTTGCTTAAGGGAATGCAAAAGTTTAAGGACAGGTTTTTTTCCTGTTTAAATGGCTGGCAAAAAGCAGTGGTCAAATAGATTGTATCTGTAAATGGTAGTAGGAGCTGCTCTCAAAATGCTTTGTGTGATAAGTAGTGCAGGAAAATGGATGTGATGAAAGTCCAGATGGCCTCTACTTCTGGAAGTCTGTGAGAAGCTGTGTGTGCCTGCAGGAGACCTTTCTTCTCATAAGCACAAAATGTGTGTTTTGGGGAGCAGGCATGAGAGAAAGTTGATCAATAATGTCACTGAAAGTTCCTTTTACATGATGGGAGTGTTATTTATCACAGGTGCTTGTTTACTAGGGCAATTTGTTATGCTCTAATGCATTTTCAAGCGTGCTCACATCCTTCTTTGTTGACAATGTCACTTGAGAAATATGTCTCATAAAACCTATTAATTGAAATTTATGGAGCCCATCAGGGCAAGGCTTACGTGAGCAGGACTGGCTTAGGCCCATCTAGTATTTTAAGCACAGCAGAGGAGAAATGTCATATCAAAGGACATTATCTGTTAAAAAATAGTTGTGTTGTGATGGAGTATTTGGGGAAAATGCAGAACTGTGAATTAAATATTAGCTATTTTATCCATCCTGAAAAGAGCTGGAGTCTGCTCTTCATGGATGCATTATCTGAACCCAAATCAGCACCACGTCACCTTCCAGTTTTGCATTTTAAAATGCAGGACAGTGCGCGAGTCCTTCCGGACATGAAAAGCTCTGACATTCCCCTGACTTGGTAACTTGCATACGTCAACACTGGTTTACTCAAGCCCCACTCTCCATAGGTATAATTGTATCCACTGGTGCAGCAGGTGGTTTTATACTGAAACAAGCTGACAGGCATCTTGTGTTTATGCTGTGGAATTTTACAGCACATAGATAATGAATCCGAGCAAACTGAGGCGTTACCAAGAAGCTGCATCCACAACATTTTGACCATGACTGATGAAGGCATAATTTGTTTTAATATTCATGTGGTAAATTAGAATAGGAAGAATTCAATTATATGCACTAAAATGAAGATGGTAAAGTCCTTGTCTCTTCTCCAGATACTTGACAGTAAATCTATGCCAGGTTGCCTCAAAATAGATAACAGGTAGAATTTATCAAGTTATTTACTGATCAGTTCCAAATATGTGTAGTGCAGTTTCCTTACAAATTGTCTCCACCATCTTTCAGTCTTTTAAAAATGAGGTAAAAGGTCTTTACTTGGATGGTAAAGCAATCTTTATAAAAAATGAAAATTAAATACAAGCTGTTTTGGGTAAATGTTAGGTGTTACTTGCATCTCAGCAGCCCCATATATGTGGGTGGGTACTGAATGAGAGAGAGAACAGATGTAATTACTTAGAAATGATGGAAAACCAGGATTTTATCGGGCCTAATAGCAGGGGAAAAGAAGGTGAAATTTCAAACTCTGAAACAGAGGAGTATTTGCAATAGTAGTCCATTAAGCACAAGTAAATGTTTACACCTGCCTGATGGTGCACTGATGCTCTAACTCGTGTTTGTAGGCCAACAGATGACAGCAACCAGCCGCCGGGAAGAGGAGTTCTGTCCATGCATGGTCTCACTTACGGTGTGATTCGAGTGGACTCTGAAGAAAAGCTGTCCGTCCTGACTGTCCAGGATGTTGGCTTAGTGATGCCAGGAGGTGAGAAACTTCCTTTGAAACTGAGTATGTGTCATCAATTTAAGTAATTGGCAGTAGAAAGTCACAGGTGAGCGTACTTTGTTGCCAGACTACAAACTTTGGGACTACAAGCTCCTTGAAAACATTTCAGTCGAAAAGCATTACCTTACAAAACTTCATGGTTTGGAAATCCCAAGATTTCTTGTCTGCATTTACCTCAGTGTCTGTCTATGCTTGCATTAGCAGCATGTATTAAGCAACCTGCCACCACATCAGAACATCTGTTCCTTAGCTGCGAGATGTTGGTAGAGAAAATAAGGAAGTTAAAGTACTGTGGCTATAAATATCCATAAGTCCAACCAAGACAAAAGATTTCAATAGGGAAAGTTTTCATAGCCCGTGCTAAGGATCAACAAAGTTGCTATCTGAAAGCTTGCAGAATGTTTTCCCCAAGGTCTTGTGCTATCACCCAGTTATTATATAGAGGGGGTATGACTGAAAAGTTCATGTTGATAAATTCAAACTGAAACCAGTGCTTCAGAAGAGGAAGATTACAGTTTTCATAAGACAGCTACATTTAAATGAGATGCTGTGGATACTAGAAAAGGCTATATACTGTAATTTTTCATAAGAGAATGCTTGTTATGGACCAAAGCAATAAAACATAATGATGCACCTTATAAAATTTCAGTTGAACAACTTAAAGGAAGATACGATTGGTTGTTGTTTAATAGTTATCATACAAGATATTATAATAGATGTGCCATCTTGCACTTCATATTATGTTCTGATAGTTTTAATGAAAATGCGTGCTCTTGTTTATCCTCTGAAAGGTCATTAAAGATTCTGTACACTTGTACTTAAAAGATGTGTTGATTCCTTTCTGCTTTCCCTTGATCATCATATCCTCTTTGCAACTACAAAACCTACCAATGCTGTACTCCAACTCCACAGATTATAGCTAAAGCAGCATTCCTGATTCTTGCTCAAATGGTTGACATGAAATAGTGCTTCTTTCTCAGACCAGTGCTTTCTAATCCCTCCTGTTTAGCTCCTGCTGTCTCTGCAGGCCTGTAAGACCAGACAGAGGGAGTCTGAGCTCTGATAAATTCTCTGTAAAACAACCATATTAGTCTGCTGGAATATCTTGATCTTTCATATGGCATTAGTTGCTACTTTCTGAGAGGTGGATTTCGTGGTTGCCTGCCTCCCTGGCTGTATAGTAATTATCAAGGGCTCCATTAGGGTATTTCATTTTGCACTGACTGAGGCAAATCTGGTTTTCAGTATGCAAAGCTGGGAACACAATCACATTTCACAGCAATATTACAGATGAGCTGCAGTTTCAGAGAGCAAAGCAAATAGGTATTGTTATCAATGTAAGGACTGAGTTTACATAAAGGTCCTTGCATTCTTTATATAGATATTATTTATAATATAAAACCACTTGTAATGTTGAACACCGTAATGTTCAAGAAACTGATTGTTAGACATTAGCCTACATGTAATTAATTTGTTTATGTCGGCTCCACCATGACGTCTTTCCCACAGCATTTATGTTATTCTGTGGTTCATTTTATAATATTTTTGAATTCCTTTCTTCTCCCTCTAGCTATAATGTGTTCAGTGAAGCCAGATGGAATTCCTCAGCTCTGTAAAACAGATGAAATAGGAGAACTTTGTGTATGTGCTATTGCAACGGGTACATCATATTATGGACTCTCGGGCATGACCAAAAATACTTTTGAGGTAAGTTGACCAAAAAGTGCTATACAAATTCCTTCCTTTTGAACCTTTTCTGTTTCAAGGCAATATTTGTCATAAAATATTGATAGTAACAATATAAGAATAGCAATATTAATCAATGGTGCTTGTGGCTTGGGACCTGTATTCCAGCCAGATAATCTGCACTGAAGCCCATTTCATTAAGTGCAGTAGTAGATCTTTATGGGAGTTTAGTTTTGGCTCTGAAGAGTTTTAACTTTAATTTTCAAATAAGATACCAGGAGCTGAAAAAATCAGAAGGAAAGGAATAAGAAAGACCAAGTTCAAAAGGTAATATTGTACAAGTTTATGTGCAGAATTTGATTATGGCAAACACTAAGAAAGCTGCTGGGTATCTCTAGAAAGCAATTTTCAACGTTTCCACAGCACTTCCAACATTAAGGCTTGTATTTATACAGAATCCTGACAGATGTAGTCTTCAAGAGAGGTATCTGAAGAGCAAAGAAACCTTTTCCTGATGAGTCTCCACCTGCTTTTGTTTGAATTGCCTTAGGTGAAAGCCTTTTGGCTTTGTGGAATCTGTTTCCTGACTCCAATGCACACAGCTGTACTGATAGCTCTGTAGTACCTGCTCACTTGTTATCATTAACTTCTGCTGAAGACAGTGCAAAAGGCTGAACAAATTAGAGAAAAAGTAAAAAAAAATTGCTTTTTAAGCTGCAATCCTTTTCTCATTTAATATTTAAGGCAAAAATTAACACAGATACATTTAGGTTTCCCTTAACAAATTTTCTGTTATTACCACTTTTAATAGACTAATGTGACTAATATCTTCTGCAAAATGCAGAGCTGAATGTTGTAAACCCTGCACATTATATAATTAATGCAGACAAATGGTTATGATTCTACATCCTGCTGTTGAAGTCAGGAATCCTACTATGCAATTGTGATCGGAAATTTGTTGATAGTTGATTTTTGTGCTGCAAGTACAATTGGCAATACCCAGTGTGAGTGATAGTCCTGGATTTTACACACTTCAGGGTAGAAAGGTACTCACAAGTACTTGCTCTAATTGTGATATCATTCATAATTCATAACTGTCAGCTGTTTAACAGCCTATTTAGACTGATTTAGACATACTTTATGCTAAGCAAATAAACTGCCATTGAGTGAGCAGGACCACTCAATTTTAAAGTTAAGCATGTTCTTAAGAGTCCTCTCCAAGTGGATCTCTATTCTGTTTTACTGTGTAATTCATGTTGCAGGTATTAGAGAGTCAAAGAGGTTTGTGTTGCTGAAATGAATTATGGCCAAGGATGTATAAGCATTAAATCTGTTCAGTAAGAGTCACCCATGGGCATCTGGCAGCAGAATTTGCCAGAATTGACCTTACTTTTTAGATGAGCCTTCAAGAACACGATTAGCCATGGCCTTCTAATTGCAATTGTCTTTTTGCCTTTAGACTATTAAAGTTTAAAGAAATGACTGCAGGAAAGTGTGGTTGTGTCAGAAAGCAGCTCAGAGTAGCTCACATGCCAAAAGGATAACACTGTACTAATTAGGATAGAAAAACCCATAGGAATCTATCTGTGGAAGTCACTCATGTCTGGTGTTCAGACCTTTAGAGAGGTACTCTGTAGGGCTGTATTTTCACTTTCAGGTGGGCCACAGAAGACTTTATCACTAGTACTCCGAGAACTTAATTGACCCTAAATAAAAATGTGATCAGCTGGAGGAGTCATTAATGTGCTGTACCTTAAAATAGCTTCTCTTCTAGCCTGCCTATTTCTTACACTGTGCTGGAAATGGGCGTGAGGTACTGAGAAAAACCTCTACTGAAATGTTTGTGAGTTAAGCTCTCAGTTAACCTATACACACCACTTCAGGTTGGCAGTCTGCTCAGCATGGGTTTTTATTTAATACTGTTGATGTTGATTTGTATATTTTTTTTAAGGCCATAAATGATTTATGGAGTCACAGTCACGGAAAATGTGTATGGTAAACAGAGTGGGATTGAATTTGCTGGAACTTAGGTACACACGAGTGTAGGAGTTTCCTGACACTCCCTTCATGGTCAGTGAAGGATAAAGAGCATCACCAGTGACCTATTTACTTTTTTCAGAATAGCCATCTGAGAGAAAATGCCTGAAATACTTTGCAGCCTGATCTCTATGTATGGAACTGAAGACCCCTGTTTCTGTTTCGCAGGTGTTTCCTATGACCAGTTCTGGCGGCCCTATCACCGAATATCCTTTTATAAGGACTGGACTTCTAGGCTTCATAGGACCAGGTGGACTTGTCTTTGTTATTGGCAAAATGGATGGTTTGATGGTTGTCAGTGGAAGAAGACATAATGCTGATGACATTGTAGCAACAGCACTGGCCGTGGAACCCATGAAATTTGTCTACAGGGGGAGGTTTGATTCTTTCTTTTCTTATCTTATGTAGAAATCTTTATTTTGCTTAGACGGAGTGTAAATGATCCAGGTGCTTTCAGAAAGCAGTGCCTGATCTGCACTGTGGTTTCTCTCCAGTTCTGTTCATATTGCCTGAACCAGGAGACAGCTGAGGGAAGCCCAAGGCAATGTTGAGGCAGAATTTGGATACCAAGGTCTTGAAACTATGATTACTGAAATTTCCATTTGAACAGCTGATTAATTCTGAGGGTGTTGGCTCAACAGTACCCTTTCTGTGTGAGCTGAATATTTCCAATATGCCTCACACTGAAGTTTTTGAATGTGAAAGTGGTTCTTTGTGTGACCTGTCTCATGTGCTGAAACTGAGCAGGAGACATCTAAAACTTCTGAAGAGCCTCATGCAGTAGCACGTGCTCACACTCCATTGCATGTCAGACCTCTCACAAAATGATGTTGCAATTACTTTCTTCTAAGTTGGGGCCAAGGAAGGTGCTTATGCTGGCTGTTATATAACAGCTTAGCAACAACCTTGGTGTGACCCAAGTTTAGTGCTTTTCTTATTCCAAGAATGTTCACTTCTCAATCCTGCTCTGACATCATGCTTGTATATACATGACTGTAGAACAAAGCCTGCTGTTTCTACTCCAGAACTTATCCAAAACTGTTCTTGTAGCTTTTTCCCCATACATATATTAGTAATTGACACACCAGGAGTCTAATAAATAAAGAAGTCATACTTGTAGAAGATTAATGTAGAAGACAGGTTTTTCCCTCTGTCCAGGCACTAAACACTCTTCTCTTCTTCTATAGAATAGCAGTGTTTTCCGTGAGCGTGCTACACGATGAAAGGATAGTTATTGTTGCTGAGCAAAGGCCAGATTCCACAGAAGAAGACAGTTTTCAGTGGATGAGTAGAGTTCTCCAGGTAATGCTCTGTATCTACGTTTGGAAGCTATTTTTTTCTTGCTTTATATTCTTTTTATTGATCTTTCAGATCCCTAAGGTAACTGACATTTGTCTTTGACTAACTGTGAATCCATCTTCAGTTGCACTTGCTCTTAATGAGCACAAAATGAGATTCTTCTGAGTGACAGTTCCTATCTGGTCTGCACACACCTGCTATAAGAAAACAGGAATGAATTGAAGTAAATAATAGCAATGAGAGAGTAGCATATGGTTTATAGGGATATTCATTACTTTGAAAGGGGAATGAATGAATGAATGCATTATATACTCTTACTGTCAAAAGCTACCAGAGTCTCTTACTAAACAGTTATAAGCATGGATACAGAGTTGGCCTCACCCAGATTTATATTTTTTAATGGGTGGGAGAGAATTACGTGTTTCTAGCGTATTATGTTGATAGCTAAAATAAACTGGATGAAACTCAGCCTAAAAATCCCAATTTCCCTCCACTGAAATGAAGGGAAGTGATTGATTAGCTCAGATCTAGGTATTTACAGGGAGGATATCTTCTCAGAGGGATACCTATTGCAAAGAATCCCATTCCAGCAGTCTGGTGAATCATGCAGGGCACTGTGATGATCCCACTTTGGTGGTGGTGTCTGACGGTTTGACCAGAAGATGAATGTTACTGTATACTAAAGCATTCTGATCTTCTCAAAGCATTAGGAAGCCCAAGTTACAGCAATATCAATACTATACTCAGTTTTTTTCGACTCTAATGTCTCCACATAAAAAATTTAGATACTTTAGACAGGGTCATCTTCCATCTCCTCCATTTCTGTGGTTAAACCAATTCACACTCAAAAGCAATAGATTTAATGGAGATGTAGTCAGATTAAGTCTGTTGCTACCTTGTGAAGTGGTCTCAACTCTGTCTACAGTTGGTGTCCTGTTACTTCTACTTCCCTTTCCTAACTTCCTTTCTGTTCTTCTGCAAGGACTCTTCTCAGTAAATGTATTGCAAACATACATTTGCTTTACCCAAGAGCCAAAGAAAAAGATCCCACACAATTCAGAGATGTTTTTATTCATTATTGCATTGTACTGAATAAGAAAGGGAATCTATCTACTGTACTATTTGTTCAAGAAACTGAACAAATAAACTTTCATCCATCTCAAGACAGGCTTATCTGCTCTCTTGATTCAAAAGACAGCTACATTTCATACAGTTAGAGGCATCTCATATTCACAGTAGATCTAAATCAATACCAAGAAAAGATAGAACCTCTAGCTTGTCCATCGCACAGAAAGCCTTTGAAACACCTAGTAGCACCTAGGGCAACTATTGTAGAAGAAAAAGCTTTGGGTTTCCCATGCTTCGATTATTTTTGTCAAGTAGCAGGCTCCTAAAAAGGTTGAAACTCTGGACTTAGCACTTGTCCTGTTTAGTCAGCTGAGCATCTTTGTGACTTTTACAGAACTAACGTCTTACGCAGTCATAGCCAGTAGAATTCTGTACTGAAAACTGCAGGAATCCTGTGTCCCAATACTCCTGCCAGGAGTCGGCCGCGTTATTCTGAGTCTGATCAAGTCCCAGCAGTGTCTGAGAATAGTAGGCCATGTATCAAAGTACACACATGTGTGGCTGCTTTCATCACCCACGTGTGAAGCCTGCAACTCTGGCATGCACCACTATGTGAACAAGAAGTTTCTGTTTCCACCACAGCTGAGAGCAGAGATGAAGGACAGAAGCCAGGAACAAGTGGGATGTTTTGTGCCTCTTCCCAATCAGAGTTTTAATGACAGATGTCAGGAAGTGGTAACCAGCTGTATCTGAATCATCTGCTAGTGAGGCACAACATAACAGTCTGTGTCATGACTCTCAGTGAAGTCCATGATAACAAACTCTATCAAATTGCTACTTGATTCTAAGGCTATTTGTGAGTTGTCTGACACCCTGTGAGGGCTACCCTGTGCCAGCCCTGCCCTGCACTGCCTGCTTCTGCTGCACCTTGCTGTCTCTTCCCTGCAGTTGAGCTGTCTTGATTTGCAGAACCCTTTTTTCCAGTGGTTTGCACATATTCTGACTCTCCTGACCCATTCTGCCCCTTGGCAGGGAGCTGAAGGATGGTAGAGCTACTCTACCTATGGGTGTGTGCTGGACTGTGGGCTTTAGCAGAAGGATGGTTGGGAGGGAGTGGTCAGGCTGGGGATGGAGCTTCTTGAGAGTAAAGGGTGAAGATCCCAGATCACCCAGCAGTTCAGTCAGATAGATCCTAGATACTCATCTGCTGCAGACTGATCTGACCCTTCAGGCAGTGCTGTAGTTCCTGTGTTGGCAGGCTGGATGTTCATTTTACCAGTGCCAGGACTTGACAGGACTAAGTAAAGCCAGGAGATCTACTGCAGCACTGGAGAGTGTTTACCCAGAGAATTGTGTCAGAATGAGAGGTTTTCTCAGCTCAAACAACACAGCACTGTGGACTCTGCACAAGTTTGGGTATATCTTGTCCGTTTTCATGATGAAAGAGAGGGACAGAGATTTCAGATACTGTTCGTCTCTGGCTGGACAGAGTCATTTCAAAAACCAAGCCATCTCATCAAGAGGCATAAATGCCAGCAGTATTAAAATTGACTGGTACTCTTCTCCCTCAAAATTTTAAGACTCAGTTCACCAGTTGTCATCCTTGTGACAAAGTCATTCCCTGCTTCAGAAATGTGCCAAACTCAAAGGTGATGGGTTTGAATGACACATGATATTTTATGTGGCCTTGTGTAGCAGATGTTGCTCTCAGAGACAGTTCAGAAGTTACTGGGGAATCATTGCATACACCCCTCATCCCACCCCAGCTGGGTATTGCTTTCCGCTCACCAGCTGTAGGAGCCATGGAGTTAAATGTTTGAGTAAAAGTGGTTACTTGCCTTGTGATGGTTTTCCTTCAAACTCATGTCAGGAGAGGATCCCATGATTTATCACTGCTTTTCAGAACCTACAAATAACGTTATGATTAGTAGGTTATGATGATATCTGCCAGAATTGTATGTTGGCTGCCATAAATATTTCACTCTTGCTGATCTTCCGGGTGGTGTCTGTAGACCAGCAGCAAGGTCTTCCAATTCTGCTGTGAGAACTACTGCTGCTAAAATTCCAATGTTTTTAAATGAGTCACCGTTTTATTATTCTTTCTTATGAAATTTTGAAGTCAAATCAATAAGAAATGGAGCAAACGGAAGCCAAAAGCAAAGCATTGCTTCATCTGTAGAAGTAATCAGTAATTTATTGGTCTACACTTTAGTACATATATAACTGTAAGTGATTATTTGATGCTCAGAGTATAGATTGTATCTTCAAGGCAGCACACATATCAATTCACTTTTCTCACAGTTTAAAATTAAAAAGCAAGATAAGTAAATTATATTTTTGAACATTTAACTACTCATTAGAGCTGCTATTTAATTTGTTTCTCAGTTTGCGTTAATGTCTGAAGTTGGTTTTCTAACACTAATGCTGCAATTTTTGTTACCCTTATAAGGAAAATAACTCCTTCAAATTTGTATGGAATTAAAATCTAAGTGTGTGGATATTCATGATATTCATATTTAACTCAATAAATTACATAGATACTGTATGCTACAATTTTCTTGAAAGTGATGCAATTTAATTAACTTGTCAGGCAGTGAACATGATTGCTATAAGATTCAAAGATGCTTCTTTTTCAGGTTTTTGTCCAACAGATTTTTTTCAAGTGGATAGTTTCATAGTTTTCCCTTATATATTTCCCATTCCTGCCTGAAAATCTTTTGCACTGTGATCAGGGAATGAAACAGTTATTACCTTATAAAAAAGTAAAAAAAATTCACAAGCTACATACATCGTTAGGTGTAGGGGTTATTTGAAATTTTGCCTTGCTCAGGAAGATGGACTGGATATTAAGTTGATAGAAATCCTTTGAACTTTAGCTCTAAGGAGTGCACCAATTTAAAGCAATTTCACATGGCCTGCCAACCCATCTTTGTAATAAATCTCCACAATACCTGCTACTAATGTGTGCTTAAGAGGGATAACAAGGTAACATTTCCTAATAGATTTGTGTGTATTTATCACCAGGTTTTTGGTTGCTTCTTTATCTGCTGGAATGAGTGTAACAACATTTCCGTCCACCTGTTCCCAGTGAAAAGAACCTCCTTATCACTGGCATAGCTGAAGTGTCTTTCCATTGCCAGTTCGTTATTAGGGCTGTTTTATGCAGTAATTCAGAACAGAATTAGAATGATGAAAAATTAGCCTTTCATTAAAATCGACTTCCTGTGTGGTTTTTTAGGCAATAGACAGTATTCATCAAGTGGGAGTCTATTGCCTGGCACTTGTCCCAGCAAACACACTTCCCAAGACGCCGCTGGGAGGGATACACCTGTCAGAAACCAAACAGCTCTTCCTGGAAGGATCTCTGCATCCTTGTAACGTGCTGATGTGTCCCCACACCTGTGTCACAAACCTGCCTAAACCCCGGCAAAAGCAACCAGGTAAGAGGAGTGAAGGCAAAGGGACTCTGACTTCATGCTGTGTGTTTATGGTACTGGAATGGAGCAAAGTCGAGTAATTGCTGACGCAGGTGAGAATCAGCTTGATTGGCTTTCCTCTGAAATTCTCTGTGTGTGTCAAGGACATCACTGGTGTTGCCAGAAGGTAGAAGCACCTTCACAGAGAGTGCAAGGGAAAATGCTGCTAATTCAATAAACATAACATTTTTATCACTCTACAAGGCACTGCTGAGACCACACCTGGAGTTCTTTGTAAATTCCTCTTCAGTTATGTTTGAAGAGGGTGGACTGAGACCAAATCAGAGAAAGATAAAATCCTGGCTTATTTTGAAGGCTGAGTTTGTAAACTAGAAACAGAGAGGAAGAGGACTGTTGACACTAAATAGTGTGGGAAGAGCAAATACTTAAAAACTGGTCATGAATAAATGAAACCAAAGAATGAGTGGTTTAATCCCCCACCTGAGTGGGGAGATTCTATATTACTCTTACAGCAGGTATATTAGAGGGAAAACCCTAACTAGTTTTAAGATTATTCTTCAGAAGTTCTGCCTCTTCATGAAGAGAGTTGGATGATACAGCAAGGCACTGTCTCAAGAGACCAAGAAAGCCCCTGTGGCCTGCTGTAGTCCAGTCACTGGTTACTTGTGCCCAATGTACAAGCAAATTTTAACAAATTTTTTTTGCCTTTGAATCCAGTTGCAGATTATAATACTCAGATTAATTTCAAGGAGTTCTGGATGTGTAGCTTCAGGCTTAAGACTTGAATTCAGCTACATTAGACTAAGTGTTGGTTATTTTCCACTTTGAAAAACACCTTGGGATTAGAAGTGGGTTTGCTCTCTGGATCTCAAATATGGAGGCTATCCATCATGAACTCAGTGCAAGTTTGCCTACACCGTCAGCTTTTCTTAAACCTTTGGACAAATGTTTCAGAATCAAAACCATAATCTCAGTTTGTGGATACTGGATACAGTGACTTGCACTAACTTAATGGAAGCAATGAGGCCTTTTACGGCAGTGCTCACTTCGGTATTTCCTTATTGCTGCACCGCAAAATAATTGCTGAATTGGAATCAATGGAGATTGTTACAGATATGTTATATATACATTAAATATTACTATGGTAAAAGTAATGCCAGGAGCACAGAAACAAAACTTACAGTATCACATTCTCCCATTTAGTGTTGTTGTGACATACCCCGAGGGCATTGCTTTTATAATTTTAAAGCAGAGTAGTCTGTAGGTGCTTTTGATTGTACATTGTCTGGTTACTTACATTACAAACAATCACTTGGACATCATAGACTAGAAGAAAAGCCTGGTATCAATTGCAGTTGATCAGTAATCCATGCTGGAGAAGCAGAAAACAAATGCCAACATGAGCTTAAATGGTATTTGTGAGACAGGTATTGTCCCCTAATGGCAGCAACAAAACATCAGTGAAATCCACCTCATGGAGAAGTGTCAGCTGTGACATCTTTTCTTCTGAAGCTGTTTGTCTTCACTCTTGATCTTATTCTAGAGGGCTTGCATATATTTTATCACACGCACCATGTGCCTTCCTAATCCCTGTCACTTCATGTCTATAGCATTACAGAAGTCCTAATACAGATGCAACTTAGCCCAGGGAACCAAAGAGGGAAACAGGAATGTTGTCCCTCTGTTTTGAGGCACTTGAATGGATATGCCTACAGTAAGAGCTAAATTTTCCAAAGATTCATCATATCAAAACAAGCTGTGTCTCTGGCTGTGGAGAGCCCATGCTAAATGAGATATGTTTTGAGAGGATGAATCCTATGTATCTTCCAACAACCATTTCTGGTCCACAACCGAAGTTTGTATCATCAGACATGTGCTCAAGGTTTGGTTTTGTGGACAACAGTGAGGAAAACATCATGTAATGCAAAAAAAAAGACATGAATTTTCATCCACAGGGAAAGTATTTTTATTGCACTTTGCATATTTCTTCTTTATTCTAGAAATTGGCCCTGCCTCTGTGATGGTGGGGAACTTGGTCTCTGGAAAAAGAATTGCACAGGCCAGTGGTAGAGATTTGGGGCAAATAGAAGATAATGACCAGGCCAGAAAGGTAAGCTAAACTTTTCTGTTACAGCTTATATTTAACATCGTATAGTTAACTTCATACATATATAGAATTAACATCATATAGCTGACATCAGGACACTTAGCAGTACAGAGATATGATGGATGATGATGATGATTATTGTTATTATTACAAAATTTGTTGATGGCTTCTTTTTAGTTAACGGATATATTTAATATTTCAGAACCTCCTTTACACATAAATATGAAATAGACATGAGGAGAGGTCACTGCATTTCATCTTTATGGATTTTTTGAAATAAGTTTCCATGGGATAACAGAAAAAATGTGGTGGGGCTTCTTCCAGAAATCACCCTCTATTGTGTAATTTTTACAAGCTCAAGTGGAATCCAGAGAATTTTGTTTACATATATGGTCCTGACCTTATTTGTTATTTCAGTCCTGGAAAATTAAGTTGAAATTCAGCTCTTTTGGGAGTATATGTGAGTAATTAAATTAGTAAGTTCTAAACTATAGAAGTACTTACATATTTATAGTAAGAAAAAGAGAGGAAGCTGAAGAATTGAATAGCACTTAAATTCAGAGGGATCAGTAAGAACTGTGTTATTGCTTTGGAAGTATGTGCAGCAATATATCATCATCCCAGCAGTGGCTTCACTTCCAGAGAGGCCACTGCTACCGTGCAGAAGCACCTTGCTATAAATGTGTGACGACAAGAGAATTAATTCCTGTTTAATGCTTCTGGGTACTGTGACCTGGATTTTAAAGCCAAGAAGTTGTTCAGTGTCATGATTGTCACTCTGCTTTATTGCAGTTCCTGTTCCTGTCAGAAGTGTTGCAGTGGAGAGCTCAGACCACCCCTGACCATGTGCTCTACACTCTGCTCAACTGCAGGGTAAGAAGCTGAAGCCATGGCTCCAATAGGTTTGGAAAAGGCACACTGGGATTTCAGCAGCACCTGCTTGTGCTGTGGCTGGATGTGACCTTTCTCTTCCTTTTCCCACTAATACTCAGCTGTTATATTTAATGTTCACTAAGGCAAAAAGAAAAAGAGAATAATCATTGCCAGTTGTCAAGATACAGATTGCTTTTGTATCAGACAGTGTGCCTTACACATTTCTCATTTCTTTTTCCACCACATGCATGTTGTGTGTGAGCTGACACTGCAGATCTGTTTCAATACTGTTGAATCCGTTTCAAATCCATCCCTATGCTGAATAACAGTGTTTAATACTGCTCACCATCCTGATTTCCAATTTGAAAAGCACAGGCTTGGCAAAACCAAAGCATTTTCCCTAAATAAAGCAATGGCTGTTGTTTTTGACATTGGACCATCTGGGGGGAGGTGTGAGAATGAGGAAAGGAGGTGAAGAGAAGAAAATGTATGTCCTGAATACAATCAAGTCTGCAGAGGATCCCTAATAAATCTCTCTGCATAACCTACATGGGGTGCCAGGCTGGCACAGCATTTCATTGCTTACTAAAATTGAATTAATGAATGTGATGAGTGCAGAACTTGGCTTTGTTAAGAGTAAAATTTCCTTGCTGTCTGTAGTGTAACTTCTTTACTTCCTGGATGATTACAGATTACAGATGACAAAAAAATAATTCTCAAGACCACAGAGAGAATTAAAGTCTGATTTCAAACCATTCCATCACAGTACATCTACACATATCTATCAGATCTGGGAAACATACATAGTGTGTGAGAGTCTCCAGGAGAGGCCTGAAATAGTGCTATTCCCTGGAGTAGTAGCTGGTGTTGTCTCAGCCCATTGTGGTCTTTACGCGACTTGAATGGGTTCTTAGACCTCCAGTAATTTGTGAACCTCTGTGAAATCACTACTTGCAGTATTTACAGAATGTGCTTCTCCATTTTACAGTACTGGTACAACGTTCAGTTTGAGGCTACCAGTAATCATTAAATAATTTTCTAAAAAATTCAGATTAATATCTCATATTTGTGAATATGTGAAACCTGACAGATAAATAGTGAAGTAGTAATGTATTTTTTTATGGCAAAGTAGAAATCTTGAGAGGCAATGCTATTTATAAGTTCAATATTACACTGTTGAAGTATTGCATTGCTGTGTCCTGTAAGTTAGGAGCAAAGGTGCTGTGAGAAAGAGTTGATATGTACTATGGGATCCCAGCTCTTCCACACAAGACCATTGCTTTTGAGCTTTAAATAAAGCCAAACTTCCCATGCTGGAAGAAGGGTTCAGACAGTGGGAAGTAAGGACACAATGTGCAAAAACAAGGATTAACAAAACAAATTCTCATTCCATAGAAGTGAAAAATAGTTGGATTTTGAAATACAGTTTATCTGTTACTCTCAGTGAAGAGTATCTTCTCATATGAAATTTGTTTAAAAGATGTAATGCTTTTTGGGGAGAATTAATATTTTATAGAAAGGGATGGCAGGTTTTGTGGGTTTTGCAAGTTTTATTGCCCATCTTGAATTTTAGTTCTGATTTGTAAATTTTCCTATTTTATCTTTCTTGGACATTGTCTGTACACTTTGTTCTAAAACATTCAGGCATCCTGCAGTGGATGACTCATAAAAGTCTACTGAGATTAGTGTTTTCCTGTAACCCAAGCTTTGAGAATTTGAAATATTTCAAAATTAGGGCAGTACATTGT
The DNA here is from genome assembly GCF_000691975.1 of Corvus brachyrhynchos. Classification (NCBI taxonomy): domain Eukaryota; kingdom Metazoa; phylum Chordata; class Aves; order Passeriformes; family Corvidae; genus Corvus; species Corvus brachyrhynchos. Next base: position 3,363,072 of record NW_008237221.1, on the reverse strand, counting down.
TTTTAGTGTGTGTCATGAAGGATTGCAACACCTTTACATTTCAGGATAGCTCATTAAAGGCCCAAAGGGAGCAGTTGTCTGATGCTTGCAAGTGCTTCTTGTCCAACAACAGGATTCTCCTTCCCTACAGTTCATATAAACAGTGACTTCCCACTGGTTCACTGGCAGCAAGTGCCAGAAGTCTTAAATGTAAACAAGCTTTGCACAAATTCACATGGTTTGCAGCAATTCCCTATCTGTTGGTAGGAGCTATGCTTCTGATCTGTGGCAGGATATAAAGGGTCCTTCTTCTCATAACCATTGAAACAGGCAATTTCTTGAAAGAAGAAATGGAGAGTTTAAATACGTTCCTCCTGACGGGTCTGCAGTGGCAGGACAGCCAGACCTCAGGCTGCTTTGGCCTACTCACAGCTGGACAGCGGGAAGTCATCTCTGGTCCAGCATCCATAGAGTTGCATATGTCCTTAGAGGAAGGTTTCTTAGTGAAGTGATCTCCACATTGATCAAAAGACTGATTAAAATTGCCTGGAGTGCAATTCAGTGAGTGTGGTTGCTGAGGCTGATGAAGAGGAATGCTGAGCCTGACTTTGCCCATTTTATTTTCCATTGGGTTGTGCTCTCTGTTGACAGTTTGCAATGAAGTCTGTGAGTGCCAGGCAATCCTGGTAACATGGCACTGCTTGCAGGGCTTCCCCTTTGGCAAACTGCTCCCTCCTCTCTGAAGCCTGGTCAGTAAACATTGCAGTGGTGACTAAGTGGCTAAGTGAAAAATAACTGAACTTAGTGCTTCTGATAGAAGTGCCAGGTGTGCCAAAGCAGTACCGGAGACCGAATTCCTCTTTTTCCACAGAACAAGTACACAAGCCAAGATGTAGCCCTTCCCATACTGCCCTGTCCTTTTCTTCCAGCCCAGACCTGGCCTGACCAACTCTAGGTGCAACCAGTCTGTCCTGTACATTCATTTTTAGACTTCTGAGGTGTCTGCCTGCAGTGGTAGTGAATTTTGTGATATAGATGTATATATTTTTCTAAATGTGTATTTGTGTGTGTACATATGTACATGCACACACACACACATATATATATTTAGGAAGTGCAAGAACTGTAACACTCATTCAATTTAAAACACTGATAATTTTGGGTTTGCACTATTTGAAGTGCTTCAAAAATGCCAAGCTCATGCTGACCAGAGTTATTCAAATTAAACAAATGCCTTTCTTCTCTCTTTCATTTATATGCAATGTAAGTGCTTATCTTGTGTTCCAGACTAATTCTTTTCTCTATCACAAAGTATTGTTTTCTTCTGTGTCTTTTGTCTCTTGTCTTTAAAATATTTCTGCTGGGCCATTTGGCTCCACTCCAGCATGCAGACAAGAAAATGCAATTTTCAGAATTGCTGTCCACAGATGCTCCAGTTTGCTACAGAGACCATAAAGGCACTTCCCTGGCTGCAGCAAGAATGCTGCCTGTGTAGCAAGGGAAGTACAGGTTACATAGGCAGGACATTAGCCCACTGCTGTACTGCCTTGGTTGGGGCAGAAGCACTAAGGGCAGAAGGTACAGAGAAAGGAACAGAGAACATTCCTCTGCCTTACAAACATCTTTTTTCCTTCCAACTACAGTTTGGCCTAAGGCTGAATGTTTCCATATTTTAAGTTGACTGCATGACGTATTGTGGCTGCCCCTCATCCCACAGCTTCTAAGGTGAAGAGGAAAATAGAGTATCAGCACATCACATTATGTCCTGTGACATTTATCTTTCTTCCTGTGCAGGGAACAATAGCCAACTCGCTGACATGTGTCCAGCTGCATAAACGAGCTGAGAAGATAGCTGTCATGCTGATGGAGAGGGGACATTTACAGGATGGAGACCATGTTGCTTTGGTTTACCCACCAGGTAAAGAATTGCTGTAGCTGTACCTTGGTACTCCTGGAAGTTCATCAAGATCCTTCAGAATGGTGCTGCATCAGTGGTGCTACCATGTACACCCTGTTAATTGGCAAAACACAAAATATTTGCCTTATGCACATTTCTTTGAATTTAGTCAAACATATTTAAAAGGATCTCTCTCTGTGCATACACACAGATTTTATTTCTTTGGGTTCAGATTAAGACTAACCTGTGTTTTTAAAACATGTCTCTTACAAGCTACTTTAACATTTCTTGTGTGTTGGTGAAATAAACAGTCTGATTTAAGGTCTGTAATGTGATATTTGGTTTGTAAGGACTGCAAGACACTGGTTATATCTATAGTTATAGGAGCAGTTTTGCAATGGTTAATATGGGAAAACCTTTTCCACGAAAGAAGACTAGTACTTTAAACTTAAGTGTTTGTTTCTGTATTTCACTTCCCATGAATGAAGCATTTTATTGAAGGAACAATAACCTACCAGTACTGCAGATTTTCTTCCACTGAAAGAATAAACCATCCCCCACTGTCATCACAGCCTGTGTACAGCACCAGGGAGGTGTCAGGCAGCAGTATCCAAGGGATCTTTGTACTGTTGTCTGTTCAGCCTCCTTAGGTAGCCTGAAGGGTGCTGTCCCTTGTCTATTACCTACAGTCAATATTTATATGGGACAGCACCTAATTTTATGTTAGAACCAGGATTTCAAAATCATTACTCCCTTTTTTACTGTAAAATTTCAGGTAGGTAAGTCAAGGCTGCCTACATCAGGTTAAAAATGGCAAGAGAAAGACAGTATTTTATGGAACCTCCAGATGATTTTTCTGCAGCTGATAGGACCAAGCATCATCCTACTTGGTCCTTTTGCGGGGACATCTCTCTTCTTGTGCACTCTATAAATGTAAATTTAGGAAGATAATCTGTAGAAATCAGTCTTTTTAACAGGTCATTTCCTGAACATCAAAGTGGAGTTCTCCTAAGTGTTGATATCTGGCTGCAATTCTGTGTGTTGCCTGTGCTTTTTCATGCTCAGAACAGTGCAGTTGAGAGGAATCAGTGAAGCTGAACAAATACTGACAAGGGGCTGAAAAAGAAGTCTGTTAAAGGGCTTAGTCACTCATTTAACCTTCTGGGTTCAGTTCCAAGTACTATTTATGCTGACATAGGAGTCTGTGATGAAATGATTTGATTTTCAGGGGAGGCTTTCTGCTTTGTTCTCCATGCAGGGATAGACCTGATTGCGGCGTTTTACGGATGCCTGTATGCGGGCTGTGTGCCAATCACAGTGCGACCTCCACATCCCCAGAACATTGCCACCACCTTACCCACAGTGAAGATGATTGTGGAGGTGAGCAGACACCACAGACTGCACGAGTAGATGAAATGAGTGATGGGTTTGTGTCTTTAGGAGCAGTAACTTGAGTAACTTGAGTGGTGGTTGGGTTGAAGAGTTGTATTCCTTCCAAGGACTCAGGACTTTCAGTGTGTTGCAAAATCAACACTGCTTGACAACGTACAACCTGCTAACTTGAGCTGTCACATTTTGCCCCAGTTACGTGACTCCTTTCAAAAAATATATTTAAAGTCCTTTGTTATATTTAGCTACATGCTAAAAGGGGTAGGATTCCTCACAGGCAGCACCACACTGACTGTTGAGAAAAACCTCAGTGGGAAGTTTATCCTAACCTGATGGCATGCTCACCTCTGAACATCCAATTGTTCTGCATTTAAAACAGTTTCAAAGTTCTGTTGTGAAGATGTTGATCAATATTTCATTTCATCTAGGAAGGTGTTACTCAGACTTTTTCATTCAGTGCTTTCTTTTAGTATTTTGGCTTTATCTAACGTTTAGCCTTTGTTGCACATAAATAACTGCAATGTGCTTGTTACTGAGGGAAATAAAAATAGTTGAAATTAGATAGCCCTTTACATCTGGCAGTTTCTAATATATTGATTGGAATTTTGAAGAAACAAACGTGTTTTTACCATCATTACTTTTCAATTAACAAGTAGTAGAGATAGTTGTATCTTTTGGCTTTCCTTATGGCATCAGATGCCACAAAGTATCAGAAGAGGTATGAGAAATTGTCCTGTTATTTTCAAGATTCTCATTATTTAATATTTTGGCACTCGGTGTTTTTAAACATCAATTGTTAACATATAGAAGTGATGTAAAATGTGTTTCTTTTTCCCTTGATGTTTAATAGCTAAACTAGATCTATTTGATTTCATGATAAAACCCTGATAGATGTAAGCTGACTTGTATTCATTGTCTCTTCAATAGACTAACTTTAAATAAAATGTTGACATTTATTAGCCATATTAATGCCAGTTTTACTTATAAACCTCTTGGCTCTGTTTTACACAAGAACTTCTTTCAATTTTGAGATTAATGGCCTTGTAGAAAATAAAATATTGCGGCTGTTCTTTCATTGCCAATGCAGTCACACAAATTTCCTGATGTGATGGGGTCAATGCCTGCTCTAACATGTTGTACGTCTGCACTGCACATTTTGAAGTCAGTCAGAATGACTTCTGAGTAAAATTTGGCCTACATAATTGTGTTTTTGTGATGACCTAGTAGTTGTAAGGTATAACTGAACTGAGCCCCATCTTGAGCAGTTGCTAACCTGTAGCTAAAATATGTTATTTCTCCTTCCCACAATCCCTATGTGTTTACCTCTGATGTGCAATTCTCTGGGCATGGATATTCTGTATTTTAATAAACCTTCCAGATTATGTAATTCCTGAGAAAGCTTCTAACCACCAACTCTTGAAATTCCTTTTGTTTGATGCCTTAGTGTCCCAAATCAAGATTTGCATAGATTAAAATGTAAGAATTAATTTGCCTTGCCATGACAGTAAAAATGATTGGATTGAGGGGTGCTGCAGTGGCTTTGTTTGTATCCACTTTTACCTTGAAATATTTAGACTGTTTATCTATAGGGAAGTAATGGGATTAGAGTGTCAAGAGATTAGAGTTTGGTTCAGTGATGTTTGTTCAAATTTCCAAATTTCTGGTGTTGTATAAAGTTGACTTCCATGAGATTATTGTCAAGAGAAGCTGTTCTCTTCTGCTCAGTGGTAACATTTAGTGTACATATGATTACTGATTTCATTAGGTTAAACACTGGAAATTTAGTGTGCAATGAAGTGTTTCATTTTCCTTAAAGAAAAAAAATACTCTTAGCAGCATTTGCACAGATTTTCAAAGTTTGGGTAAAAGAAGAAGAATGTTGCTTTTCAGTTTTTCCTGTGTTTTATCTTCAGTGATTTCAGTGTTCATATTCATGTTTGTCTGAATTCCTTAAGGATATTAATTTTTTATAATCAGTAAGAAATATTCTTATAGTTGATACCTATGAACTTTTAAAAATAGCAAATCTAAAAGGAGAATTCAGCATGTATCATCTAAAATTCAGTGCAGATGGTATTTGCAGTAAGCTCACCATTTCATTTCTTAGTGCCACTTGCACAATTTATGTTCTAGAGCTACTGTTGCCAATATCAGAAGAGTTCACAGGGGTTTATCACTAGCACAGGAACTGGAAATACATGGCTAACGTAACACTGACTTAAGATAGTAAAATTATTCATTAAAACGTCAGACTAGGTTTTTGTTTATCTGAAAATATTGTTTATAAACCAAGATATATTACCATCATATAGGAAATGTTTTGGACAGTCTTCTTTACTGACACTTTGGGGTGAGAGCTGATTCAATGAGTTGGAAAGGTCATGTTCTCACTATTAAGGTGCCTGTAATTTCATTACAATGCTCTTCTCAAAGTGCAGTTTTCATGTAAATTGTAAAGCTCACATGACTTTGTCTGCTTCATGAGCTGCATTTTTTGAGCAGCTTCCCACCTGCTGATCAGGAAACATAAAATTGATACACCTGTGTCCTGTTCTGGCAGAAAATAAGTCACAGTCTTGCCCATTTTCATGGGAGAGTTAATTAGTATCCCATCATGTTTTTATTTATTTCTGGATTTTCTAGGTGAGCCGCTCTGCCTGCTTAATGACTACGCAATTAATATGTAAATTGCTACGGTCGCGGGAGGCGGCGGCAGCAGTGGATATCAGGACATGGCCTCCAGTCCTAGATACAGGTGGGTGCTGGGCTTAAGGGACCTCTGACTCTTTTGTCACCGTGTTTGTCAGTGACATACGCACATTTTCTGTCTCTGTCTCCACCAGATGATTTGCCAAAGAAGCGGCCTGCACAGATCTACAAACCTTCTAACCCTGAAACGCTTGCTTACCTTGACTTCAGTGTCTCCACCACTGGCATGCTGGCAGGGGTAAAGGTAGGGACTTGTGTTAAAGCTGCCCTTCTTGCTGTCCTGCCTGGCTGGCAGGTGGTTGCTCCTAATTTGTGACTCCTTGTGATCTTTGGAACTAGGAATTGAAGCGCTTCCTCCCTTGCAGTCATTGTTTGATTCCATTGACATTAAATTATTTCTTCTCTACTTGCTACAGGACTGTGTGTGGTGGGTTTAGCCCATCTCCTCCTCCTCAGACTAAAAATTTCATTCCATTACTCCTGTGCATAGACCACTAGTTTGTCTGCCCGAAGCATTTTTCAACTTAGGCATCTGTTATTTCTGATCTGTGAAGGAAATGAGACTGTCATCGTTTTCCTGCTTGTTCCAGTGCCCATTCATTGCTCCCTTCTTGTTGCAACTCAGCTACTAGCCATTGGTTTTCAATATTCTCTTCTTCATGCAATTGAGGGACATGATGATTTCTCTGGTATATTCACCTAGTACAGTACTAGAGTAAGCTGCAAAAATTCATTGATAGATTCGTTTGATAAGGTCAGGCATTTGAGCTCTTGAAATCTATTCTGCCATTTTCTCGAACCCTTTAGCCACAATTCATCAAATCTGTTTTACCTATCTGCTGATTTATGTATCATCTCACTATTGGTTTCACCAAGACAAAGTAAAATCACTCTGTTATTCCTACTCGTTACCTCCTTACTCCTATTTGTTGCATATCCGAGGATTATGATTACTTTAGCAATCTCTAGTGATGTATCACACTCAGAGCCTATGTTGAATTCCTCATACTCTTTGGTGTTATCCATCTATTTGCAGAAACTGTCAGCATACTTTATAAACAAAGTAAACACCATTTTCCCCATTTTCAGGTGAAGAATTTGAAGCACAGGGCTGGTGAAGTGACCAGCTTGAGGCTGACTGATGGTTAAATGGTTGACCTTGCTGGTGGTCGCATATTGGACACTCCTGCAACATTCATTCCATCTAACTTTGAATAGTACAATGCCTACAGATGTGGAGTGGTCATTGGGCTCCTCACCAGCCAACACAGAGAAGTGGGACTTTTAGGGTGTAATTTATCTGATTTATCTAAAACATCTGTTTTTTAAAGGAGCGAATGTCACATAAGTCTTCATTTCTTCTAGAGGCCTCAAATGATTGTTTCAGATGCAGTCATCTGTATTAAATCAGGTCTGAATTACACTTTATCAGACTTGCAGAAATGACTACTAACTATGCAAAGTGAGTATCTGGGAATCTTCAAAGATAGTCAAAGACAGGACAAGTCGATGAGCCTTTCTTAGTGTGGCTAGAGGGAAATACAGATAAATCTATCAAGGAATTCTTGATTAGCTTCTAATATCTGGGTCACAGAGCCTGCAGGTCACTGACTCAGCAGGTTTATGTAAACAGTTACCATCCACGACATCATCACTAATGATTAATTAATTATAAAAGGATCAAAAGAGGCCACAAGGCTTATAATTCATAATGCGGTGGTACTAAATTAAAAGAAATGGCTAAATAACTCCTGTGCCTCCTGAAAAGTTGGTAAATGTTTTGTAATCACTTTGAAAGTAGTAGATTCCACTTGTGTCACTCTCAACATTTTCAACAGCTTGCACACAATTTTTATGGTGTAAAAATTCACAGAATAATTATGATTATCAGTTCTGTATCAATAGAGTTCGGTTTAATCCTGGGTGAAAAAGTGGTCTTGATTCAGCTTGAGCAGAATTAATCTGCAGACTGCAAATGATCACCATACAGACACCCATACTGAACTGGTCCTTTTGCATCACTTGGAACACATCCAGCCTCAGTTATGGCTGTCATTGGAATGGAGAAAAAGTCACTTCTGGAGCTTTATTCCCCTGTTTACTTTAAGATCAAATAAATTTTACCTTCCAAGTGCCCATTTTCCTCCACTGACTCTCAGTGAGCAGTATATAAAGCAACCAGCTCCCTATGTGGCAGAGATCAAAGGTTTGGTAAGTTAAATCCTGTTCAGGCTGTGTTTCTAACACTGGTGTCTTTCTTGTTGCTAGTAGAGAGGACAAACATTAAAAGATATTTTCCTGTTCCGTTGTCATTAGAACTTGTAAGTCAGGATGGGTGAGTGTGGAAAACATCCTAATACTAGGAAAAAAATTGAAATAATTTCCTTTGGATCAGGTTTTTTATTTCTACTTTCTGCTTGTTTTATCTTTGAGAGCTTTCTTACCAAAATTTTAGGAGTCTTTTTCTCAACTAGGAGCTGGATAACATGCAGATATTTTACAGATATTTATTTACAGAAACTTTGCTAAGTTTATTGGGATTTTTAGGGCTGAATGATTAGGTCCTTAGTACTGTCTGGCAAAATTCCTTTCAATTTAAAAAGTTCATTGGCATTTTTTATTTATTTTGTTAAGAAATATGTACTTTAAAATATGGTACTGATGATCAACAAAATGTTTAATTCAGTCATTAATTCCTTTATTCTTCCAGGAATTGTAGCATGTTATCATTAGCTTTGCATACAGCTTGGAGCACATCTTTAAACCACTCACAGCTTTCTTCCTAAATCACTTCAAACTTACCATTCATTGTCTCCTCTCCCCTTTCACAATTATGTGGATGCCCTCTTGAAGGAAAATTATGTTTTCTAAGATATAAATTACCTGTGTGCTTAGACTGAGCATAAAGTCAATATTTACTTGGTGGTTTTATCCTGTAATTGATGTAAGCACTTGGAACAGTCTGAGATTGAGCTTTCCAATGACACAGTTGATCATTTTAATTGCTTTGCTGTTGTCTTTCAGATGTCTCATGCAGCCACTAGTGCCTTTTGTCGTTCTATTAAGCTGCAGTGTGAGCTTTATCCCTCCCGGGAAGTCGCGATCTGCTTGGACCCCTACTGTGGACTTGGGTTTGTCCTCTGGTGCCTCTGCAGGTGAGGCTTCTCCTCAGCCTTTTCTGAAACACAGTTTCCATTGCACTGTAGCACAACAGAACGGATGATGTGAGTGATGAAAGGATGGGAAGAACAGACAGTGCCTCTGGGACTGCCATAGGCAGTTGGAATTGCTGGAAGCTATACAGAACCTGCTGTATGGAGGATGAGGTTTGTTTGAGCGGGGCATGGCCGTAGGTATCTAGGCTTGGAAGTAGAGAGCATCAACACAGCTGCTCATTGACGTCCTGCCGCTTTACTGCTGTCTCTGCAGAGTCTGGCTTGTTTCATTTGATGAAATCAGTGCTTTACCAGTATTACCTTAAGGAAGGGGTTTCCTTGTGTCCTCTTTTTCATTCTCTTATCTGAAAGCAGGAGTAGATATCAGGGGACTTCCTCATTTGTGGGACTTTCAGGATATGGTTTTTGCAGACACAGAAGTGTGTTTTTTTGCAGGTACTTTTATGGCAATAGCGAAGTTATCAGAGAACAAAATGTTTCTAGTGAAATGCGAATCAGCTTTTTTGGTTAATACATTTTGAAATAACAATTCTGTCTATCTCTATACTCCAGGGAAGCTACAGTTCAGCTACTGAAAGCAGGTCTATTGATTTTTTTTTTTTTTAAGTTGGCTGGGTTGATGCAGAGGCAAAGGAAAATAACTGTGGGAGTGTTGATGGAGCCCATTTTGATGAAAGCATCTCAGAGTCACAGTAGTCTTTGCAGATATCTTTGCACTCTCCACAGAAAATTCTTTGGTGTTAGCAGTTCTGCTATTTTTAGTTACTAAAATGAAGATAATCCATGGCATTAAAAATACTTTGGATAAACTTTGTACCAATTTACTAAATAGCTGAAGGAAGTATTATTTGATAACAGCTGCAACAACTTCTTTTCAGCAATTATTGTTATTTAAAAGTCGGCTATTGGCATGCTTTATTGCCCTTTTAAAATATTTGTTATTATATATTAAATAGGCCAAAGATTAACAGTATTATCTTATTCATTCTTGATCAGTTTCTTTTGATTTAAGTTATACTTGCCTAATAATATTTTGAGTTTTACATAGAGATTAGCATTGCCTTTGTTTTGAAAAACTTTTTGGTTTTCAGCGTTTCATTTACCCAACATAAAAGTAAAACTATTGAGGCTGCAGAAAAAAAACTTCAGAAATTTTGAGATTTTAATTAAATCACTCTGTTTTAAGTTTAATTTTTTAAATGTTGGTTTTTTTAAAGTCAGGTGACTATTTCTGATAAAGACTCGAGTGTTCCAGCATGAACTGATGTCAGCACTGTTAGGCCAGGGAAGGACTGTACAGCACCACAGGAGAGTTTAGCTAAGGAATGTATCATTGTATAGGATAGTGCTGGAGCACACAGCATCCAAGAATAACTTCTATGCAACATCATGATAGAGCCATAAAACACAGACAAATGTTGACTAGTCTAAAACCCAAGTAATTTGTGGTGCCCGAGACTCTCCTGAATACAAATTTTTTTCTTCTTCTTCTAGAACCATTTTTCCAACAAGTATGCATTTGCTGCCCTTAGGTCCTTCCCAATACTGATAGTATTCAGCCTTTCAGAAGGAGAAGATTGTTTATGACTGGCAAGTGAATTAAGGCAGCAAGCCTCTGGGAGAAAGCAATCAGAGTCTGCGGTCATTTGTAGCTTATAGAAGGAATAGAAAATTTTATATACCATTTTCAAAAAAGAGGAAGGAAACAAGGGAGTTGAAGGAACTGAGATCAGGCCAGCAACACTCTAGTCTTGTGAACCATCACATCAATCTCTTCTTTGCCACAATCCCCTGTTCCTATTAAATCAGAAAAACTTCGGGCTGCTAGAATTGCGATTGTCACTTGGAGAAAGCTGGCATCAGATACAGCCTAATTAATTCCACTTACAAACCTAATTTCCATTTCATTACTATTTTAGAAATGAGTATTATTTGATGTCATAGGAAAAAAACGCATCCTGGAGTTTACAAGGCTCTTATTGCTCATAACTTAAAATTTTGTGACTTTGCATTTTACCCTTTGTGGTTCAGTATAACTGGATCCAGACAACATTTCAACCCAGATTTCTAACTCAGAGAATTCTGCTCGAAACTTGTGATTGTCTTGTCACCACTTCCATTAACTAAATTAATATTTCTAATGGCATATGGAAATGAAGTTAGGTCTTCAATTTTTTATAAGCTAGAGGCTTTTGAGAGTTAAATAGGAACTCTTTGTTTTAAGAGCCCAGCAGGAAGCAAGAGAAACCTCCTGTGCTGGGTGCAGTTAAAAGTACATTTAAATTCCTTTATTAACTAGACCAAAGGAGGCATTGACTAAGGAATTGAAAGAAAAACTAACCTTTTATCCCCATTGTAGGTGCTTAGACGTTGTGCTGGCCTGCTCCACTACGGTGCCCCAGAATGCCCCATTCTGTGAGGTCAAAGCTACTTAGGAAAGCTGCTGGAGCATGGAGCCAGCCCTTTGGTAAGTTTGGAATATATTGCATAGTTTTGCAAAGTTTTTTATTTTTAAAAAATTTATTATTTTATGGCCTAAAGGTTATAAAATAATAAAGAAGAGAAACCTTGCAAAGCAGAGCAATACATTAAAAAGAACTGTTCCCTCTAAACTGGCCTCATGCTCCAGCAGGGTTTCCTTGGAACCTTTATCACTGAACATCAAGTCCTGGGTGTGGCAGCAGACATCAGCCCCATGTGAGTTCACAACCCCCTAACTTCCTAATTTTAACGAGTTCTTATTAATGATTCAATAAAAGAATACATTATCTTCGCGTTTTTCTCTTTAATAATCTCATTTATCCATTCTGAGAAGGTGATCCTAGTATTCCGACTTGCATTGCATTACATTTTAAAATGTATTACATTCTTTAAAAGGAAAAAAAAAAAGCCAAAGACCTCAAATGTAAAAAAAAAATGAATTCTAAATCCCATTGTTCAGAAATGCTTCCTGAAATTAAGATGTCCCTGTCTTAATGACTGTCACTGTGGGGCAGAATAGAGCATTCTGCAGTTCATTAGTGAGGATTCACTTAATTGATAGTTGCTGAGTAATTCAATCGAGTAAGAATTTTCCTTCTACTTTAGCCCAGCTAAGCCAACTCAAATTGCAGTTCTACTTTTACTGCTGGAAGACAGAATTGTCCTTGCTCAAATTAAAATTAAGTACATTAATAATTTTAAATAAATTTTATATATATATTCTCAGACACTGAGCTTGTAATAGTGGAAGTCAGTGAGATTCAGACTGGACCAGAGGAACTGAATTTTCTGGTGCACAGTGGCCATGCAATAAATAACACGATTGCTGTGAAATGGTCCAGGGAAGGCTTTCCAGGGAAGGTGCTTTCTCCTATCCTGTTCCTGCTGCCTCTGTTCCATAGCATGAAGCCAAAATCCACAGTGGTACTGCCAGGTAGCTTCTGCTGCAAAAGTCTGCAAGGTTTCTTAGTAACCAGACAGGTGGAACTGTGCAAGAAGTGAGCAAGGGATTGCAACACCAACAGGAGAACTGCATTTTAGGAAGGTTTATTGTGTTAGGAATCACTAACTATTGTTAGGTTTTTTAGGCTAACTTGAAGATAACTGGCAGACATGAGCATTTCCCCCAATTTCCAGCCCATGTGCAGCAAACTAAAGGCAAGACTGCATAAAGAAGCCTAAATCCCACATCAGAACTGGATAACCCTGGCATGGGAAGTGAAGGATATGAACATAAACATCTGTCATGTATTTTGCAAAGTGCATAATTGGCCCAGGAGGAGTGTGAAGGTGTGTTGTCTGCTCTCATACTGCTGTGTGCCAGTTTCCTGCAGAGTCTGTTGCCAGTGGCAATTTGTGGAAGAGGCAATTTGCTTTCCTTCCACATTATAACAGTACTGTTAAACCTCCCTCAAGTCTGGAAGGTTCAAGGGCAGCTGAAAGCCCTGAGTCACCTTGATATGTGAGTTCTGAGATGAGCTGGCAGACTTACTGTTATCACCTCTGGAGACATGCCCGTAGATGGGGGAGTAAGTGGGGCAAGAGAGATGGTGATAAGGAACCAGAATGATGCTAAAGGCTGAGCAGTGGCCTTTTGCTGTCTCTGGTACTGATGGGTTATCTGCTTACCATGTGCAGTCATGTTCTTAGAGTGCTGTGTGCCAGCCGTCATCTCTGGACTCTTCAGGTGGTGGTTACTTTTTCTCCAAAAGTCCATTTTTTTTAGTATATGGTGGGTCTCCAGAACTGAAGATTTAATTTTTGCCCAAGTCCTTTGAAGCCCAAGAGAGATATATGCCTAAGCACTGTCCTCTATAGCCTGTACTGTCCTCCCTACAAGCTCTGGTCCAGGTGATTGTGAAGACTTTTGCTCTACCAAGCACCCAGTTCCCATACCTGTCCCTCAACACCAAATGCCAAATATCATCTGTAGAAATGCAGAAACCAAATGCATATGCTTGACAGGATGCAGCAGTACCCACCTGCCTCCTCCAGTGAAGTGGGAAAGCAGCTCATGTCACCTGGCAAGGACCCAGGGGTAAGGGCAGTGGTGGGTCAGTAACCTGCCAGAATGCAATTGGAAATTGCACTTGCCATTGTCAGCACTTATTGGCCTGCTGAAATTTTTGGAACTATAATAAAACCTCAGCTTTTTCTGCTAATCTGCCTCAGCACAATATGGGATAAAGCTCCAATTCAGTGGAACAGTTAAGTGCCAAGAGGTCCTTCCAGGAATCTCCATACGCTGCCAAAACAGCCTGCCAGCAGCAGAGCCAGTGTTGTGATCAGATGGTGCCGTCATACCAAAATGCATCCTGGTGCTTTTACCTGGAGGATTCATGTCCTTGGGCAGCCCTTGCTTAGTGCAGGCAGACAAGGCTCTTCACTTACTGCCACAATCCAAGGCTTTGTCCACCACATGAATGCTTTTTTTCCCTGGATTGCTCTGCAGTTCCCTAAAGGAAGACAACATTTCTAAAAGGTGATCTCCCACCTCAGCCACCCTGGCATTTCCCTCTGAATCTGCATGCCAAAAGTCATTGTGACAAGGGATGCTCTGCACTGTGTCTGCTCCTGTTGTCAAGACTTGCATCAGGAGGTGGATACTTTTGTGATGCAGTTTTCTGCACCAATGGAAGAAACAATCTTGATACAATTCCTTCCCAGTATTTACATAACTAAATCTTGCACCTAGTCCATTGTATCATATATTGTTGCAATCTCAGAAAGGGGAATTTAGGTTCAACAGTTTATATTTAAACTCCCAAGTTTTCCGAATATCCCGTTGATCCCCCTGCTGCCGCAGTGTTCACCGTGATTTTCTTTGTTCCTGTATGAGAATAGCCAAGCTGACAGCTTAACCATCTTAACTATGATGTTTCAAGGTGAGATGGAACTGCCTCACCTTGTTCAGTGCCTCAGTTTCAGGATTAACTCTACCATACCTAGAATTACATGGAGGCAGCATTGACAGAGCTTCCTATGGGTTTGGAACCATATCAAGCTTCATCCAGCATCTCCAAAGCAGCCTTGCACAACTGCAGTTTGTTCAAGCCCATGGTCCTCTGTGTGGTGTTTGGCATTCATGATAAGCAAATGGCCTCTAACATCTCACAGTGATTTGAAACCACCAGAATGGTAGAAATGCTTCAACCAGCTGTGCCAGGGTATTTTTTCCTCAGCTTCTCTTCACCAAAACACAGGTGATAGCTTCTCAGGGGAGTATAAATCTGTGAATTTGCACAGATATGTAGCTATCAGGAGCATTTTGTGGCTTGGACTGAAACACAGATTCTGCGTAATGTTTCAGAGATTGATTCAGGGAGCTGAGCCAAGTTATGGTTGATGTCGTGGTGACCAGGTGCTGCATAAACCACTTCAGCTGTGGAACTGGCACAATCACCCCACAATTATGCCTTTGTAGTTCTTCTTGTAGCTCCACCAACTGCTCTAGCAAATCAGAGGATATGCATGGATTATTAAACCACAGTTCAGTAGGCAAAGCCTGTGTTGGGCATGAAGTTTCCAGGCATGGTATCAGCTGGCTGTAGATTTGTGTATTGCAGACAAGAGCAGCACATGTGAGGCTTTCCACCACAGAAAGTTTCCTGCCTGCTAGATATTTCCTTCTGCTATGCAGTTTGATCCTGAACTCCATAGTATTTTTGAGGCATTAGAAAACTCAGAAAACATGCAAGCAACATCTTAATTTGTTTCAGTCTAACTGGAGTAATTTTTTTAGTCTAAGCCTGATCATAAGAGTATTTGTACCCCTCAGTCTGAAGAAGATGGGTTTTTTTGCATCCAAATCCTCATGCTTTGCTGCAGGACTGTTGGTGGGAGCAAACCCAAGTATCTTTCTTGTCCATAAGTTGGTCAAGAGAGGTAGACAGTTCGTCCCCACACATTAGTGTTGCTGAGGGGGAAAACATTTGTCTTTGGTGTAAATTCTGCTATTTTAAATGATTTTCTGGTAAAATACATTTGGAATCAATTTTTTGTTTTCCTACCAAAGCAATGCAGCTTTCTTTTCCCATTTTACTGTGGAGTTTGTGGGAACACTTTTCAGTACAGGGATAAAGTTTGTTCTTTTGATTTGGTTTTGATTTTGGTATGTCTGCCCAGTTGAATAAGTGATACTTAAGGGATCTTAATGTGGTTGAGAGTAATAATTCTCTGACATTTGACACCCTGGCATCATGTTTCCTGAGGTATTTATTGTGCAGATAATTTTTTTCCCCTGATACTCGTTGCATCAACTAGAGAATTTCAGGGGCAGGAGGAAGGGTTTGAGAGTCAATCTCTGTATACCATATTTGTACAGATTGGAGCCCATCCCAGGCTTTTACATGAGTGGTTACAGCTTCCTGTTTGTAAGAATTATGTATTTACCAGACGGATTGCACACCTTGATTCTTTGTGAAGCCCTAAGCTAAAAGGTCTGTTGGTCTTACGTCTCTGAAAAACTTAATAGAATTGGCTAAGAAAGAAAGAGTCAGGTATTATTTATTCTAAAAACTGGTACTACTCCCTGACAGGTGTGATCTTTCACTTGAGCTCAGGGCATTCCCCTTTCAGGCTTGGGTAACATTGCCAAGATCTCTTTTCACATGTTTATGCAGCACATGCTCAAGGTTCAGTGATACTTACTCTGATTCCATAAAAGTGTAATGGTTCATTTGCCTGCCCCATGCTGTGGTCATCGTGTCAGCCCCATCCCAGAGCACATCTCTCCATGGAAGCCACTGGTCATGAATCACCCAGAGTGGCATAAATGGGGACAAGCAGTCAAAGATAAAATTTCTCCTCTATGATAAATGAAATTGTTTGAACTGTAGTTCATACATATTCCATGACATCATCAGGCTCCTACTCCAGTGGAGACCTAAACAATTTGCATTATTAACTGCTGTTGTGGCTGGACTTGTACACCTTTTTTTGCCTTTATCGTACCAAGTAAAGACATCCAGATCACACAAACCTTGCTCTACATGGCACAGCTTTTGAAAGCACTCTCATCTGGGTTTGGGGGAGTGGGGGCACTCACTAACCGAGGAGGGAACCTGTGTGAGTGTGTGCAGCCCATCTGCAAGAATTGCAAAGGTGTCCTGATGTCCAGTGTTAGAGAGATGCTCATTTTCCTGAAAATAAAGTTCCATTTCATGTCTTACCTCAGACACTTGGATTTGAAAACATCGACTTTACTTTACCAAGCTGGCATTTCAATTTTCAAGTCACAAATGAAATTCTTTTGTGCATGATAAATCTCAGGGGCTTTTATGGTCCTTTCTCAGAACTTCTATGATTTGGAGGCTTTACGCTGTCACCATTCAAATTGGAAATATCTACAGAATACAAATTGAGATGTGAGTGGACTGTAAAATTGATGGTAAATCTGCCTGAGTGAGATGAGTGAACAACACAGAACCCATGGGAAATAAACTCATCAAACTGGGAATATTTTTCCCTTGGGGAAAATCTTAGATACCAGAGAAATTAGCTCTGACATAATTGTTTCCATCAGGGCCCTGATAAGTGTATTTTAGCAGTATTTTTGCTCAGTGAGTATCCAGTATACAAGAGATGTAGCATATTTAAGTTTCAAAAGTTCATGAAACTTTCACAGAAGAAATTTAAAGCCGCAAGGGTTGTTGAATTGGGGCCAAATTTACTCCCTTGAAAATTATTGCAAACCTCTTGCTTCCTTTAGCAGGAGACAGGTTTTTTCCATATTAAGCAATAAAGTACTTTTTTAGTCAAGGTCTCTTAAAATGCTAATTACTCAATCCAAAGTATTTGTCAGCAAGGCTTAATTTTTATTAATATTATTGTACTGCTTATTCACACCATTTATAACTGAGCTATTTTGCTCTCTTTGGTACAGTTCTAACAGCAAAGTCCACAGGAATTTTAAGTAAATTAGCAGTTTAGGAGCACATTCTGCCTGCAGTTCTCATGATTCATCATAGACTCTGAAAGTATGACAAAAAACCAGGGTTAAACATCATGTTATACTTCTGGAGCTGTGGAGCACTGTAAGGCTCCACATGGTTCATCCAGTGCTGTGATAAACTGTCTATTCAAGCTCCCCATGGCTTGTCTATGGACACTGGTGTTTAGTGTGTGTTAATGAATCTTGTGTCTTGCAGCGTTTATTCAGGACACCAGTCTATTCTGATTCCTCCCTCAGAACTGGAGACCAATCCCGCCCTGTGGCTTCTTGCCGTGAGTCAGTACAAAGTGAGAGACACTTTTTGTTCCTATTCAGTCATGGAGCTCTGTACTAAGGGACTCGGGTCGCAAACAGAGTCACTGAAGGTGAGTGGTTCTGCTGTCCTGCACGCCCTGCCACCTGTATGGTGGGGTTTGGGAGCCTTGAACACTCTGCTGACTGTCTGCTGTGAGGAGAAAATCATCAGAGGGCACAGGCAGCTTCCACAGAAGCCACGTTACTCCTCGCCAAAGGCTGTGTATCAATACCAGTCATTCTTCTGATCACAGGGCTGTTAAACATCAAGGAAAGGTTTTTATTTACCTAGGCTTTCTGATCTGTGTTGCAGCCTGTGTTGATAGGCAAGTGTTGGAAAACAGAGGTGTAAATGTCCAAGAGCCTCAAGGAGTGCTACATAGTGTAGTGTTTTTTGAGTGCCCTGGTTATATGAAGTACTAGTTTGGTTTTCATCCCTGTCGTTAAATAATCACATGCTTGAAAGTACTGTGTTGTTTTAACTAGGTGGTCCTCATTGTATGGAGAGGAGGGTATATCTTCCTTTTTCCCCCAGAATTAAAAGCCAGGTAGCCAGCTAAATATCTGAAATCACCTGGAATTTCCTGTGTGCTACTGAAATAAATTGAATCTTGAGATACTGATATTTATGATGTCTCCAGCCTTTACCATTCTCGCTTAATAATTTCCTAATCAGTTTTTCCAAGTCTAGACATTGCTTCCTGTTTGCTGTTATTCACTGTCGTCTGAATTAATTTGGGGAAATAGCATCCCCTCCCTTCAGAATTAGCATGCCCATCATTTCCTATGTGCTAATGTTGAGATGACAAGCAAGTATGTGCATCTTCAGCTATTAGAGTGTCATCTGGCCATCCGGCCTCCAGGAAAGATGGAAACTGTACGGATACCTTAGCCTGTGTTCTGCTATTCCTCTTGACTCATATTACCTGCATAATACACTTAAGAACTACTGTTTTGCATTAAATCTGCCCATTAGTGGCCTTTGTTACATTTTGACTTCTTTCTAGGCAAGGGGACTGGACCTTTCACGTGTACGGACATGCGTAGTGGTGGCTGAAGAACGACCTCGAATAGCTCTTACTCAGTCATTTTCAAAGTTATTTAAAGACCTGGGTCTCCATCCACGGGCTGTCAGCACATCACTTGGCTGTAGAGTTAACCTGGCAATATGTTTGCAGGTAAGATTTTTCACTCCTTAAGCTCAAAGTTATTTAAGGAAATGGTTTTCAGTAAGAAGCATTCATTGTATTTCCTTTGGCTGTTTGGTCGTAGGCATACTAAGCAAATGCATGTGGTACTTAATGTTCTTGCATACAAAGGTAGTAAATTTCTGTTACTTTGTCAACTACATCCCTCTCATGTTGCAATCATAGCATTTATTCTGCCCATGAATACAGTAATTCAGAAAGGCACCTGACAGTGACAGAATGTGTACTCTGTCCTCCAAAGCCAGTATGTAACCATGTCATGTAAACTACAGTTTCCAAGTGTTTACTTCAGTATGTTACCAAATGGATTCCTTCTGTTTGTGAAATACTCCCAACCATTACCTATTGAACTAGATAGATATTTTCTGCACACAAGGAAAATTATTTTGCGATATCTCTTCTGTTTTGATCCTCTAATGAGAAGAAAATTCCCAAGAATAATACAGGATGTAACATCCATTCGCTAGGAATCTTTATTGAGTCATGATTTTAATGACTGATGGAGAACTGTAGCTATCCGGTCTGAATTTCTGAGTAGTGTCTAGTTTTTCAACCAGCGATAAATGCACCAAGAAAACAGTTTTAGGCTGATCTGGAATATATTATTTTCTCTTTGAGGACTTCATGTGATGGAAGTTAACTTGCTTTTTTTTAAGGTGTCCCATTTTTAATTAATTTTGCCTTATTTTTAGTTTAAATTTATCTGGCATTAGATCCAGCCTTTTTTATTTTATTGCATTTTTCAAATCTAGAATAAGAATCTCATTTCTGTCATGCATCTAATACACATCTTAATTTTGATAAATAGATAAAAAACCTTAATACATGCTTTCCTGATCTCAGTCTCATTTTTATGACTCTTGATCTCCTTCTGTCCTTCCAAATCTGGTTCCAGAGTTTCACATATCCTGTAATAATACCATAGGTGTCCTACTCAGGTGTAATATGTTTTCTAATTTAATAACCTTTTAAATACTAAAAGAATCTTCTTCTGCATTGGCAGCTGCTCTTGCTGGGAAGTCCCATATCCATTTGTCATCTACCATGTCTCTAACCTCTTCAAAGTCACTGTGTCCTCAGTAGGACTTGCCTGTACTCTGAGTGGTCCATCCCACATTTCAAAGCTGGCAGTTACCCCTGGTTTACATGAAGGATTTCTCATGAAGGTCACATGGGTACCTGCTTCAGTGTGGAAGTCACAACAGATCTTGTCAGTGACAATGCAGATAAGAATCTGCTATTCCTTTTCTGATTGTAAATGTAAATATTTTTTATTTTATCAAAAAAATCTGACAAATACAGGTTATGTGTTCAGCACAGACCAGTGTGTCTGTGCCTGCTTTAGCCTCTTGCCCTTTTTAGTGTTACCAGGATATGAATACAAGGAGGTGTGCCACACCTCCAGTACTGCTTGCTTTCTCTCTGACTGCAGCAGAGCATCCCTACAGCCTAGGCTGTCTTTAATTATTGCTGTCAAGCATAAGACACGGCAAAGCTGAGCAGGGTTAAAAGTCATTCTGTGGCCCAGAGGTAGAGTTGTTTGGTTTGCCATTCTGTAATTGCTACCATAAATATTCTTCAGGAATAAAGTTTTAGAAAGGAGGGGAAGGAGGTAAATGATGCCATACCTTCATTGGGAACAGTTCAGGGTGGGGCCTGTTAGCTCTCCCCTGCTGCTGTGGTGGAGCTGCTTCTGAAAGACAACTTTTCTGGCTTTTGGTAGATGCAGGGACCAGACTTGAAGGATGCTGTAGATTAGAAAGGAAAATTTTTAGCTGCAGAAGTTTGCTTGCCAGTATTGAAAATCTCTATTTCAGATGTGCACTGATCTCTGGACTGTTCATGCTGATTGTTTCACTTAGAAGTTTTTGGTTTTCTATTTTGGTTTGTGACTGAACAGTGTTGGGGGCACACCAGTGGCTGGGCTCCTGCTGAGCAGTCCTGCACAGCATCAGGGGATGGGCTGTCCCCATTTCTCTCTGTGCCCCCTGAGCGACCACCCCACTGCCCTCCAGCAAGAAGGCTGGAGGAGAAAGAAGCTGGGAAGGGATAAAGCCAGGAAAGCTGTCCCAAGCTGACCTGGGATGTCCCATACCACATAATGTCATGCTCAGCATTAAAGAAAAAGGGTGGTTGGTCTTCCAAAGTCACCATTTCTCAGAGACTGGCTGGGCATCGTTCTGCTCAAGGGGGGTGATGAGTGATTGCTTTTGCATCACTTGGGTTTCTCTCTTTCCTTCACTCTTTAAACTGTCTTCATCTTGACCTGGGGGTTTTCTCACTTTTGCTCTTCCTGTGCTTTCCCTGTTCCACAGGGAGCTGGGTGGGTACTGAGCTGCTGACTAGGTCAACCCACTGCAAACATGCAGGAAAGCTGACTACACTTAGAGAAACTGGAAGTCCTAATCAGCATGGAGTTAGACTGGATTATGGCTTGACTATGTACATCTGCCTTTTGATTGTGTTAACTCCTTAGCTGAAGGTTGCTTCTTAGATGGTTCTTTACAGAAATTCTTGAGTTGTTGAATCAAACTGTAAAAGTGGGTAAATCTCTGAAGGAATGTTATTAATGATAGTGCCTATGGATTTAGGAGCAGCACGGAATGTGAGCCTTGAGTGAGATGGTTAAACAGCTGGGCTGATTGTACAGTTTACTGTCAGGCTTCTTGAGTTCTACTAAGATGTGGCATCTCAGTCCATAAGATAAACTAAAAGACAAACAGTGTCTAAAGAGTAATGTGGCTGGAATGGAGAAAAGCCATTTCAGGACAGGCTATTTGTAGTAACATTATCCTCCCAAGCAGAATTGTTTTTGAAGCATTTGAGCTGAGCCTTGTTTGGCAAGTTTTAAAGGTGTTTGAAAAATTACTAAAGGTTTTACTTGCAAGCATCACCACAAAACATGTCATTTTGGTAGAGAATATAAAGATAGAGGCTTGCATGTTTTGAAGCATCTGGCAGTAGGCATTGCCAGGGACTGGATACTGAATTAGATTGAATGCTCTTTCCAAACTGTCTGGAAGTTTATGGCTAGTGGTATTCCAGAATAGCTTGTGGGGTTTTCTGTTTTCTCAGCTGAGGAACAAAATAAATTTTAATCCCCCATCAACAATATTCCTACAATTAGTATTGTCCCAAGTATGTTCCAGAAATGGGTTATGATTTCTGGATTCTTCACACTGCATAAAACTACTTCTCAAGATATTTGAGTCAATGGCATCTGCCTTTGCTTTTTTTCTTCCAAGTTATGTCATCTATGAGATCAGCACATGGTACCTGGAGCATCATCTTCCACAGGGATAATGGTGATCCAGTCTGTTCTGCAGTGTTTCTAAAATATGTATCTACTAATCACCTTACTAAACATATCTCAGTATTCAGCTACTGACCCATACCAGCAAAAAAAGCCTATCCAGGTTTCTTCTCTAAGGGGTACCTCTAACACAACCCGGGTATTATCTTTGATACCTTCTTGATTTCCAATTTTGTAGACAAATCCAAGACTCAAATGTTTCAAGGGAAAGGTATACTGATTTTTCCAGAAAGCTTTTACAGTTCACCCCTCAAAAAGGAAGAGGAGGAGGGTGTGTATGTACATTTATGTGTGTTTGTATGTCTGTGTATAGCAGAATTTAACATTTTATTAAAGATTACCTTAAAAAGGAAATCATTGTGATAATCCCTTTGGTACAAAAGAGTCTTAGTCTACCAAATTATCTTAATTTCCAGGTTGTGATCACTGACAGACTAATGTGTTGTCATTTGTATTCATTTCCTTTCAAACTGAGAGCAAATTTAGTATACTTCCTTTGATGTAGTCATTTTGGACTAGATTTTTAGAGATGTGCTTTTGAAAATAAATAATTCCCTCCATCTTTAGGCACTTAAATACTATTAATATCTGACCTTTTATGGCTGTATAGTCAAAAATAATGGTCCAGGGATTAGTGAGATGAAAAGATTGCATCTAGCATATTTTAATTCTCATTAACTAGCATCTTAGCATTCTCAAGAGAGAGAGAAAAATAGATATGAAAAGTAGCCTGTTTCTTACAACAGCACAGATGGTTCTCTAGGATTTTAGCTAATTTCCATTTAAACACTTGGAATAAATATTTTCATTTTATTCAACCTGCTACTCAATTTCAGTTGAGGGAAAACTTCTAGAAGTTGTTAATTTTCCTTAGTTAACCCTGAAAATGTACTAGCAAATCTGTCCAAGCTAAGGAGAGCTGGATTCATCTTGCTTCTTTTCTATCTCCTCTAACTGAGACTGCAAGGTTAAGTGAGTTATCCCATATCCATGAATAGTCAGTGGAATCACAGAAATACTTCAAGAGACATCTCAGGTACCCATCTGGGGATGGGATCCATCACCATCAGGAGATTCTTCCTACCTTATACTGCACATTTCTTCTTTGATGGCTGAAGTTACATGAAATGAACTCTTTCCTCACTGTCTGGCAAAGGAATCTTTGTTACTCAATTTAGGGCTTAAAGTCAGTATTTCTTTTTACTTAGTGATAGATCACACTCTCTGAGGATCTTCTATATTAAAAGTAATAAAGGGTAGGTCTGCAGAGCGTGCTGCAGGAGACTGTGCACTGTGTCAGAGGTATGATTCACTCTTAGCAATGTACTACAGCTCTGGGTGAGCTCCCTCAGATTCTGCTTTCCCACCTTTGCTGTGAGTCATGCCATGAAGTTCTTTTCACAGCTCCAGCCGCTGTGCTTGCGGAGGTGAGATCGCCAAGTGCACACCAAAAATTCCTTTTCTGAGCATCACTGGAGCAGAAGTAGACTCGGAGTAAACACTGAGGCCACATCCTTAGATAGTGAAAGAAAACCCAAAACCCCAGTTATATTTAAATTCTTAGGACTTCTAATAGCCTAGTTCCTGGTTTTTCACTCTGGGGAGGGAAGAAGGGAGAGCATGCAGCTTGGCCTTTGACTTGACTGGAAATTAGGTATGGACTGAGTCCTGGCACGTGGTCAGCCCTACAGCCGACTTTTTGGGGTGGGCCTTTAAGCAGTTGTGACCTGCAATGTTTTCCCAGAGAATAAAAGCCTGCCATATTGCTGAGATTTGCTCAGACCAGGGATGGTTCACCAGTGGCAGCCTGTGCATGGGCAGGAGATTTATTTAGTCCAAGAGATGTGATTTATGATATAACCATTTTCAGACAGAAAATTCTGTATGTCCCATTTTGTTTCCTTGAACACTACCAGGCATGTCCTAAGTAAATATCAGATACTCCAGAAGTTGTTTTTCCCTGTTACCAGCATAACAGATGCTCTCTATCCCTGTCTCTCAAAATAAATGTGCACAGACAAATTGAGTCAGTCATTCTGGTCTTGGCTTAGACTCTGCTTCTTTTGAAATACTTTTCAGAGTATTCCAGCTGCAACTGGCCACAGAAGGATGGTGCTGATAATTCCGCTGCTGTTTCTCAAGCCGTTCTGTAGTTAAAAGCCATATGAGACTCTGGTACTCTCAAAATCCTTTCTGGACCTGCAGTATAGTCACAGGCAATGAATTATGTAACTGCTGGATTTCAGTAATTCTCTTGCTTTCTTGCTGTTACACTGCAGTGTTCAGCCTGGATTATTAGTAATACTATTTTGGGGCACCAATGTAATAAGCAGATCCATCCTATTTTGTTAAAATGTTTCATCTTCCTTTGCAACCAAAATAAACCTGTCTTAAGGTGTTGCTGTGGCAGCTTCCTGCAGTCTTTAGCTCTGCTGGCATTCAGAAGTCTGGTGAGAGGAACGTGGGATGCCAGGGCTTTCAGAGCTGTTTGTTTTCACAAGTTGTAGGGCAAATCCCACAGCAGCCATCTGGTGTTAGATACTCCACGTGATAGTAGTGGCTTAGGACTAGGCACCGCTGAGGATTTTTTGTCTCTTTGCTGAGCTATCAGTCATGAAGGAGAACTGATGGGGTTTTATCAGCTTTTAACTTTATTGTTCTGTATATGTATTAAACTGTTTATCATAACAAATATGAATGAAGACTTATTGGGCTCTGAAGTTACTCTATTTATGATCTTCCAGTAGTTAGATTATGCACCAAGCCTTGATTTTATTTCACTGTAGGATCAGGTTAATCTGTATGCAAGAAGGTGTAAGTATCTTTCTCTGTTGTATACTAATTTTAATTTTTTTCCTAAAAGAGAGCTTACTTTTGATTTCCAGAGTACATCACTTACAAACTTTTATTACTAGTGAAATGGCAGACCTGGAACTCTCACTGGATTAAAGTGCATTTAAATAGCAGGGCCTTAATGTTTAATGACTTCAAAAACAAAAACAACAACGACAAAAAAATCAGTATGCTAGACGCGAGTTTTCCACTAACATTGTCTGTAGTGTCCTAAAACCATTTAAGTCTGTTTGTCCAAGGTTAGCAGTCTACAGCTGTCTCTTCTGTTGCTCTACTAAAATGTTGACACCTCATTTTTTACTTTTTTTAACCTTTAATGGTATAATGGTTAATTTGTAAAATTCCTGTATTTGACATTGTTTTTCTTTTATTTTACTCCCTGCTTTTTGCATTCTCCTCTTTTTTTTCTCCCACCCTTCATTCCCATTTTTTATTGTTATTTTCGTCTTGTGTTACCTTATTTCCTTCTCTCCCTCATCCCTGCTATCCCTGCTGCTATAGCCTCACAGGCTGGGGAAGCTGGCCGAGCAGGTAGGGGATTTTCATGTTCCCTCAATACCCACCTATCAGCTTCCAACAGTGGGACAGACTAGAAATTGAGTCTGGAGATTTGGGGATTTTCAGATCCTTCTATAAAATTATAAATAAGTCCATTATAGCTTTATCTGGATGCAGGTTTCATCAAATATTAGATGTCCATTGTAACTATTTCATTCATGCTGAAAATAATAAATACCATAGTGATTGTCTTTGATTTTCCAGCTTGACTGTTTCCATTATTTTACAAATCAAATCAGCTTTAGTTTTATTTTTAAAGATAACCAATTTTTCCTTGGTTTTGTTTTTTTCTTTTCAACATTGCATATATTTAAAATAAGTTCTCCACTCAGCACTAGTCTGTTACACTGCTGAGTTTACCAGTAGACTGAAAATCGTGTTGTTTATAGCTAGAGAGGATATTGTACCTTGTATTGTGTATAACAAGCTAAAGAGGCTAACATGCATGTGCAGCTCTATTACTCCTGTTCTCCTCTGGTGGTGGGTGATGATCAGTACCTGTGCAGTAAGTATCAATTGGTAGTGGTAATTCTTTTCCCCCTTAGATACAAAAATTTCCTATTTGTGGATCTCCATTGCAACTTTTAGTGCTCAAAAAATTGTGGAACTACCAGCCAGCACTGCAGAAATGTAAAACTTAGCCCTAGATGTGAAGATTCCTAATGTGAAGAATTATACTCTACAATGTAACCCAAATGGGACAGAAATCACTAGGAGTTGATGTTGCCTGCTGGTTTAAGCAGTAAATGTCTAAATAACATGTAAAGGAGTTTGTACATCTGGAGTTTACCAGGTTTAGGAGAATTCCTCTGCTGAAAGAAAATTTCTGACATTCCAGTGGTCCAAAATGAAGTTGTGCTTTTCTTCTAGCTTTGTGCTTAGCAGTGGCACGAGGTCTGCAGCAGAGGGAAGAGTCCTAGCCCAGAGCATTGAGAATTCACATGATGTTCAGTGGTGATGAGTTTGAAGTTTTGGATAAGGGCAGATCATAGCAGGCTGCAAAACTGCAGAAAAGCTGTGGGTGGAAAGGCCTAAAGACTGCATCATCTCTGCATGAAAGGAAACTAAAATTAGTCTGCCTCTTTTCAAGTAACTAAATATTGTGACATAAAGCAAGGATTTAAATTATGCAGTGGAAGACTGAAAAGGATCAGAATAATTGCTTAACAGACCTTCAGTCCAGATTGGTTCATGTCATGCGTGCTACCTTTACTATCTTTAGCTTCAAGTATATTCTCTGTTGCATGTATGGAAGACTCTCAGTAAACCATGCTTCACATTCCTGACCATGTGCTTCTGCCATTAAACTGTGTCTCCTCAGCGATTTCCGCCTTCCTTTATATGGCAAAATGTATTTAACATTTTTTGTATGTATCCATGTGCTGATTACTTGGCATTTTGTAGCAAATAGAACCTCTGTTGACATGTGTTGGTTAAGTAGTCTGACTGCTTGATGTTTTTCTGAACCCCAAGGTGACACGTACCTGATGGTAGGTATGTTTCCAGTGCTTGTTCTGATTCTGTAAAGCTGATCTTTGATGAATACCTTAAATATAATTTGTCATTTGATTAGCATAATTAGCACTGAAATGAATGTTTGGTTATTTGGGGGGTAAAACTCTTTTCTCCTCCCAGCCCTCAGGTTCTGATTAGCTGATGTTGTTGTTTGCAGGGAACATCTGGACCAGATCCCACCACAGTGTATGTTGATATGAGGGCACTGAGGCATGACAGGTCGGAACCACCTTTTTCTTTTTCTCTAATACACACAATTAACAGAGTTTCTAACAAGAAAACAGCTTACAGCACACCTCACGGATTCTGGAAACCTTTGTAATTCTCATAAATAATTTGTGTTGACTCCTACCAGCAAGCAGACATAGACATTTATAATAATTGGTTAATTAATTTTACCATTGATAAAACTGAGGCATCTGACATCACTACTGCAGTGGCTAACAAGATTCCTTGCCTTTATTGCCATCAGGATTTCATGACACTTGTATTCAGGTGGTGCAGCCTAGCCAGTCCCATGGGACTGGAGTCCTGCTGGGCCTTTTAGCTTCACAGAGGTGTTTCTCCTGGGTTGGCAGCTGTTTTCCTGTCAGAAGACCCCGGCAGAGTTTCCTACAGTTCTTAATGCTGCAGGACTATGAGGAGATGGATTATTGGCTTCAGCCCCTGTGAGCGATCACATTCTGTAATTGTGGGTATTTTTCAGTTCCATCCTGAGTGTTAGATGTGTATACAAGAAGTGAGAAATAAAATTTACCACTTAGCAATTGGAGGGAAGCTTGAGATCTCAGTTGTGATTTTAAAAAATACCCATGCACATATATTTCTGTTTTCCAATACTCTGGTCACGAGTCTCTTTACAGAACTGTAACAAACCAAAAAGTTTTCTATGAACTCTGGAAAAGGTGAACATTTAATTAACAATCCTGGTTCCCTTAAAAAATCATTATCCAAATAGGGAGTTTCTTTGTTCTGTTTCTTTCATCCTTCTTAAAAGCTTAACAGAGAATTTGCCCCCCAACTTTGGCTCTGTCAAAGTGACCAGTTCAGCTTGCAGACTACAAACCTCAGGGTACAGCAGGCCCAAATTACTTACTGGGTAGTTAGGTCAGATAGACATGTAGATATTTTCTTGTTGCACAGGGAGTTTGGCAGGTAGAAAAAAGGAGCTGCAATATATTTGACTCACCATTTCTTTATTCCTTTCACAATGATTCCAATAAGAAGACTTTTGTTTGATCTGTCCTTTGGGACACTGCTGTCTGCATAACCCAGCCACAGAAATTTGGTGTTCCTGGCCCAGCAACTGCAGTAGTGACACAGTCCATGGTCGTACTAAATCCAGAAAAGAAAAAAGGCCTTTTCTATAGAAGGAGAATGTAACATTCACAGTGTAAAAATTATAAGTAATAAAAAAATATGTTATAGAGAGACGAATTAAGACTTACTATTCATAAAAGTTGCATAAACCATGGGTATACTATTTCGCTGCCTTAGCATATCATTGAGCAGTAGGCATCATTATCGAGATCAGGCTTTGCAGTGTGTTAATTTATATTTAGTGACTAGTTCTACAGAACATGAAAGATGATCTTTACAGCTGGTTCTCATATTGTGGTAATGTAGATTTTAATTTGATGGTTTAAAGCTGTGCCTCATTTACCCAGTCCTGTGGAATTTAGAATTAGATCAGTGGGTCATAAATTAAGGGAGAAAACAACTCTATTTGATATAATCTCTTCACACTTGCTGTGTCTAACCATTTTAGTGGAACTGAATGTCCCTATTACTTACCAGTAACTGAAAGATTCCTGTAAATAGCTGTGAGACCACAGAGTAGCAACCCACAGAGTCTTTGCAGGCCAGCCAGTCCCCCAACAATATGAACATTTTACACTGTACACTTAATGTAAGAAAATGTTTTTCATAATTTATATTTTAGAAGATACTTTTCAGGGTCTGCAAAAGACTGAACATATTTTTTTTCTTGGCATGATAACACTCTCTAGTTGCTTCAAAAAACAGCTGTAGTTCATCTCTTTGAGATTATTCAAATCCTGTTCACATCCATAAAAATTAATAATCAGTTTCAATACAACTATTTCAAGCTCATCCGGTAATTATGTGCTTGTGCACTTCACAGCTTATGAAAATGTCATTTTTTTATAGGAGTTTAGGTCAAAATACCTGTGCTAGGTACAATCTTTGTGGAGATCTAGGGGTGGCTGTTCGACCAAGCTAGATGTTTCTTTCCTTCCAGGTCTCCCTGGATTTGGATGGTTTGCTGCTTAGGTCAGGGTGGAGGTTTTCAAACACCTTTTTGTGTGTCCCTGTGGGATTTTGAGTTACCAGCCCACTGGTTTAGCTACTGGAAGTCTGGCCATAGTACTGGGCTTACCTGGTGGTTCAGGATACTTGTTCCAAGGGGTGCAACCACTTGGTCAGTGACTGGCATCAGTTCTGACACTGGACAAAGGCTTGACTGCCTGGCTGTGAGCATCTAGTGCAGTTCTAGATGCTCCAGCCTCACTAGTAGGGTCTCTCATGGAGTCATGTTGTGTTTGTTAGCCCTAACGAGTTGTCCCAGGCACCCTGTGCTGTCTCAAATGGCATTAGACACCTATTTTTGGAAACTGAGTAGCACCCTAAAAGCAAGAATATACAGCTCTGGCTTTCTGTTCTAATGGTTTTCTAAACCATTTCTAAAAATCAGGGTGTCCTCAGGATGGCCAAGAAAGAGTGAGCAAACACAGGCAAGTCTCACACAGGCTTTTAATGAAGAAGACTTGTGTGTTATCCACCAAGTGGGTGATGTGCCCCTGCAGTGCAGTTTACAGAGGTTAACTCGGGTCCAAAAGGCAGAGTAGGTGGATTAATGCTTCCCAGCACAGCACAGAGGCTCCTGGCTGCTGCCTCCCTGAGCAGCTCAGGCCATAGCCCTGTGCCCACGGGCATCCTCAGGGAGGGCCAGGCAGCAGAGCTCCGGGCGGGAGCACCCGGTCAGGTCATTGCTGCATTTCTCTGCCTCTAGGAAAGCAATTTTATTCCCCCCACCCCCCAAAAAAGGAAAATAAATCAAATAAATGTATACATATTCTTGTCCTGCTGTCTAAAGTGCTGGTTGTCAGACTGTTCCGTCATATTTTTGACCAGTCATGCTCTCCTCAGAAAGCTTTTCAGGTGGGTAAGCTCAAGATACCTAAATACTCTAAAAGCTGAGAAGTACTTGGAAGATAAAAAAGGGAGGGAGGGAGAGAGAGAGAGAGTTTTCTCATCATGCCAAAACACCATATACTTGAAAGATGGTGGCATTTACAACATTGCAGCCTTTTGTACCACTAAAGATTTAAATTTAAAGCCCAAGCATCCCTTGTATCTGGATTGCTCTAAAACAATATGTACACATGTTTATAAAATGTCCAACAAAAAATACATATCTGAAATTAGAATAAAAATTTCACAGCTTCTTCATCCTTAACAGCAGCTTAATTCTTGGTAGAAAAACTATTTATTGGCAAAATTAGCCAATTCATCAAACTGAGAATAAACCAAAACAAATCTTTCTTTCCATCAAAAAGGCAAAAATATTTTCAGGTGTTCTGCAGCAGGTCAGGCTGGATTCTCAAATGTTTCAGTATATTTGTAAACACCCAAAACCATATATTTTTTTAGACTCATTCAAAACTGTTTTCAAAATGTTACTGTTTCAACATGGTAATGCATATTTTGAAATTACCTTGAATTTGAAGCTAACAGGTATGAATTAGAAATAAAATGGCATTAAAAATATTGAAATATTTCGACTGCTTTGAATTTTTTCTCAAATTTTTAACACAGAAATTTCTTTTCCTGGGTATCTGTACCTTTCATATTCTAAATGTTTTATAGAGAATTTCCTCAGAAATTTTAAATAGTGAGCTGAAGGATCCGTCTGGTGACATTGAGACCATTGATCTTCTCCTAAAGTTGAAACTTCATGCAAATCCTGTAAAGATAAGCATCCCCTTGCATCCTAATACTCTCTTCTATATCAAAACCTTACCCATTAAAAAAAGAAAAAAAAAAAAAAAAAACACTGTTCTGCCCTAAGCAGAGCAAGGAAAGATCCACTTTGATATTGAAGTTTATTTTAAAAAGGATAAGAAAAGTAAAAGGAAACATATTCATTGCAATCTGTCTGCCCTCAAAAGCAGATAAAAATGTCACCAGTCTTCTTGTTCAGTAGCAGATAGTGACAACTTACAAGCTTTGATGTAGTGGAGGCTTAGGCTCCCAGGGGGAGAGAGCCACTAACCAAGCCACAAATGTATTGATGAAGATTGGGATGCCATTTTGTATTTGTTATAGACAGTTTCCCCTTATTTTTACTACAAATTGTATTTAACCTGTTTATTGAACTACATCCACATTTTGTATCAGACTGGGCAAAAATGAAGACTTTCAGCCAGTGTTGGTAAACACTGTTTTCTATTTGATGCCATCTCTAATTTCATACATGCAGGCATCCTTTCCCATCATGTCCTTCTTATCCTGTCTTCAAACCCCAGTATACCCTTTGGTGAAATAATAGGTGCATTAAATGATCTTTTAAATTATTCAGTTTCATCTAGTTAGGTCTGTAGGGTAATAGAAATGGAAAAATTAATTTATTAAACTCTTCTGTGGTTTACTAGAGTTTCTTTTGAGCTACATGTAATGGTGAACTGCTGGGATAGACAGACATGGTGAGGCAGCTGGCACCAAAGAGGGACTCAAATCCAGGTGTGGAGTATTGTCAAACAGACCAGAAGCACAAAGATGTATTTGGGTTCAAGTTTTTAATTTTTCAGTCTGGCTGTTATTCAATTTGTGGTTTGTGATATCCATAGTCTTTCACTGAAATACTCCCACTCCATCATCAGAACAATTATTTTAACCTGATTACCCTCTATATTAAACAAGCAGTCTGTGGAGCTGTACAAAATAGGTGTCTTTTCCCATGTGGCCACTGACATCTCCTTGGAGTGATGCAAATTAATGTAGCTCTTAAAAAATATGACCTTGTATATACTTCATCTGTCATTAGCAGACTCAATTTCTTAAGAGGTCATTTGTGTATTGTACTACCAGTAATAAGCAAGTCTTATTTTTTGCTTTGGATTCTGAGAGTATTCAGAGATCTCTGAATTTCCTTCAGACTTGCTGACATTGTCTCCCTGACAAAGGCGTTTTCAGAGGATGGAAATTCTGAATCTCATTCCTCAAGAAAAAAAGGGAACACTTGTAGCATTTCAAAGAAATGAGAAAATTGTTACTTAGGATTTATTTTTATAGATTGCTTATACACTGAGCCCAGTCTCAAATCCAGGCTCTGTCAAAAGGAATCAGTAAAGCTTTGGCTTCATTTTAATATATTCCAGCATTTCAGACTTCATGCAGGAGCAGAAAATTAGCCTTTTATTATGGCTGTCAATTGTTTATCCTTCTCCTCTGCATTTTACTGAAACTTTCATGTTGTGTATGCATTGTTTTGGGTAACACCAAACAACAAAGCCACAGGAGCTTTTTTTCCTTATTGTCAAACACTTCTCCTCCATCTACCTTGAAAAATACTCTTATTAAAGGGTTATTAAAGAACTCCTTAGCTGAGTTGTTAGCTGAGCTGTAGCCACAGCAGTGCTCTGTAGCACAGTCACAGCATAGAGGGGAACCATTTTATATTCACATGAGATGAAAAAGAGACAGAGGGGAGGAGTCTCAGAAGGCCACGTGCTAATAGCAAGTGACAGTGAAATAGGTACCTTTTGTGAAACTTTATTGATTAATTATATTTGAAAACCGTTTGCCAATGGTAGCAAAAGAGAAACTTGGAAGAGTGCTCCTTTGATGCTGGGGGGAGCAGGGCTTTTCCAGCTCCTGGAATGGGTTGCAGTGTACAGAGCCCAGTCACAGGTTAGAGAAAATCACAGTCCTCAGTTGCTCACTGTGTGGGGTCCAAAGGGGTGGTTAGAATCCATCACTACCCTCTGTGACACCCAGCCAGCATTTCCCTTGCAGTGAGACTCTGTAGGCAGAGGGTGTGGGTTGTTTTGAGGTGTAAAGCTCCACGTACCTGGTGAGCTGTTCAAAACATAGACCTCCCATGTCATTGTCCTCAGAGTGCTTTAGACACAGTAAGCTCATTTAGCAAATGGAATTGTCAAGTGCTACCTCCAGCACTGCCATTCCTGTCACCCTGAGCTCCAGGGATATTTTCATATGGGTGGCTCCAATTCCAAGCTTCACACAGCACTCCCCAATTCCGAGTTCCATACATTACCCATACTGTTTTATAGTTGTCTGTTGCTTTAGCTGTTTGGATTTTTTTTTCTGTTTTCACAGAAACAGTTCTTTCATGAAAGTGAAAAGATTTGCACCCCTATGGAGTCAGTAAAAGTAGCTCAGTTGAGAGAAAGGCTTGAGGTCTTTAAAGCCTGAGTCCCTCAAAGATTTAAGTACAAAAAGAAATGATGCAGTTTGGTTTTGAGGAGTCTTTGTAGAACCGCCTGGCTTTTAGGCATTTTGCCTATTAGCTTTCAGAATCTTATTTATGAGTATAAGCTGTTTGTCATGGTACTGGCAAAACCCTCCTTCTTTGTGTTTTTCCTCAGAAGAAGATACAGCCTTGGCCTTTTAGCAGTATTGTGCTTTCTTTCTGCCATGCAAACACTGCTGTCTCAAAAATCCGCTTGGCATTGTTTCTGATCTTTGGGAAACAAATCTCTCAGAAAGAAAAGTTAATTTGGGCTGATAAGCATCATGTGAACACTTGCAGTTCTGACTTAGAGAACTCCCAGTCTCTCTAGAGAGGAGGAAAGATTGTCTCTTGCTGTTCTGACTGCATCAGGAGACAAACTTGTTCAGTCTCCATACACTGAATAGTCAGTGATTAGGAATAAAGCTGATGGCCTGGGAAATGGAAGAGGAGCAAATACTTTTGAAGAAATTGTACTGTTTACTCATAAGGATCCAGAGTTATAACCAAATTTGTAAATATACCTTTTGAAGAGCTTTGAAAGATGCTTCATGTTTCCAGGCATAACACAACTTCTGTGCAGGGCAGGAGAAAGGGAGAAACTTCCAATAACTAGGGGAGTGGGAGCCCTACAAAGTAATTTGTGTGCTTTCTAAGGCAAGATTACTGATTACTGAAGTATTTCCTCCATTGACCCAAGTCCATTTCTTCCTTGATAAAGTCATCTTCAAGGGATAAGCATATCATGATTTCAGTGGAACAGGACAATAAGAGTTGGCTCCAAGTATGGTTTTTGAGAGAGGATGTGGTTTAGCATACTTTAACTACAACTCAAGAAATTCCA
Source organism: Corvus brachyrhynchos (assembly GCF_000691975.1). NCBI lineage: Eukaryota > Metazoa > Chordata > Aves > Passeriformes > Corvidae > Corvus > Corvus brachyrhynchos. Next base: position 3,328,410 of record NW_008237221.1, on the reverse strand, counting down.
GTTGTATTTCCCTGGAGGGCTTAGGGGAAAGGGAATACTATTCTGTGTACCAAGTAAGACAAAGACAAAGGGAAAACAAAAACCTGTACCTTTCCAGGAAGGTGGGTGTACTGCAGTTGTGCAGTTACTGTCGTACTGTTTGCAAGTAACATTTTCATGTCATTCTTCAAGTATGAGTAAAAGAACTAGATGGAAAATGGTTCCATTTTTGTTTTTACAAACCAGTTTTCATTGCAACTGGGTTGGTGTCTATGGCTCAGACCCAGGGAGCCGTGACTGACCCAGAGAGAGTGTCCCAAAAGAAGTCTGTGGTGTTCCCTCAGCCGCCGGGGTGCCTCTGCAGAGGGGTGCCTGTCCCAGCAGGCTGTCAGCTCTTTAGTGATTCAGCGAGAGTGATTTCAGCTCATGTTCTGTGAGGCAACCCCAGGCCAGACCAGGAGGAGAGAGATAAGAGGCTCGTTTGGCGGTTCTGCATGGGGCAGCTTTATTTGTCCCGCTCCCCGCGAAGGGGAGGCCAGGGACGAGCTCTCCGATCTCTAAGGGAGAGCAGGGTAGCTCTTATAGGGGTACAAGGGTGGGTGTGAGAGGGTAGAAGCCAATGGGTTACAAAGAGTCTACATAGGGTCTCCCAGAGGATCATGGTTTCATTTTTCTCTCACCCTCACCACAAAGTGCTGCCTTTTCCAAGGGGATCTTGCTGGGAGGTTATGCAACCTCCTTATCTCAGCAGGCCTCCCTCCAGGGCAGGGGCTGGGCACACCCCACAAGTTTTGAAGTTTAACGATAACTTGCCGAAATTATAAAATTTCAGTAAAATTATTGGGAATTTCACTGCTTATTAGGTTTCCAACATATTAAAATACACCAACATATTTATTCCAGAAGAGTGACTGACACTGTTAAAAAAAAGGATTTCCCATTTCCAGGTATACCGAGCTTCTTTGGTGTTACTGGTCCTTCTCTTTCAATCATGCTTCTCCTGGAAGCTGGGAATAGATGAAACAAGCTGGCTGCTCACATTTCTGAGGAAGATTTATTAAAAATTCTTCCTTTTTTGTTCCCTACAAGCCATACTTCTTTCTTTCTCTGTCTCAGACTTTGCCATGAGTCTAGCTGTACAGTTACAGGAATGTCTTCATAAAATAGAATTTTCATTCTTCCATTTTTTTAATGCAAATACGATGTATTATATATTTGATTTTTGCAGATAATATATTCTGAAACAGTTTGCTTTCCTTCATTTTGGTATATACTGTTAATGGAATGCTAAACACTGATTCTTTAAAAGTGCCAAGTGATCAACATGGGGTACATTTGCTGAGTGGAAGAAAAAGTGCTGCTTTCCCATACTGCTGCCTTAGAGGGCATTTCACAAGGCATCTGCTTTGGAAGGGGAAATAATGAATGCATGTAAGATTTGGAACAAGCCTTTGTGGCTTCTGCAGCCCTAGCCACAGACTGTGCTGTGCTATAAGAGATGGAGCTTCCTATGTGCTCTCCACCCATCTTTCATTTCCCTCTTCTCTTGCCAGCCTTTGCAGGAGGACAGGGCCTTTGCCATCCCACACATTGTCAGTTTTTTGTGACAAATAATTCAGCACAGGGTGCTGTGCTGCCAGTTACCCCTGGGAAATGGGCTCTGTCACCTTTGGGACCCACTCCAGCTTGCCAGCCTCAGGCACTCATTTGGCTCCTGTTGTCAGTGAAGTCTCTGGCTGAAGGAAAACTGAAGGAATGGTTAGGCTTGGGAAGGGGAGCTCTGAATAGTAAAAGCATCCTTTATTTATATAAGGATACATCACTAATTTGGTTAGAGATGTAATACCCTCTTAAATGGCTCCCTTCAATAGATCTTAATATGTTGCTTCAAGCCTCACTTGTCCTTTTTAGTATGGCATATACTGGAAGTGTCTGTGAGCAGAAGATGAGCTTGCTTAAGCAGAGTCTCAAGCAGCCCAGCCAGGCTTCCCAGTGAGTCTCCTGTGACAGGGCAGTCCCTTTTCAGTGCCTGCAGGTGTACAAGGCACTGCTGCTCATGGCACCGCTGACCTTTCCTTCTGAGTGCTCATCTGCAGTTTTAATTGAGCTGAAAAAATAGCTCTGTGTGTTGGTGTTCCATGCACAGGAAATGTCCCTGGTTGTTGTTAAGCAGAACTTTCTGCAGATTTTTTCCCAAAAATGCAGGGTGAGTCAGCTAATGGTGGGAATTTTGGAGGTTATAGCAAGAGAAGAGGACAGGTTAAAGAAAATTACTTGAGTTCAGAAATTCTTGTTTGATTACATTGTGGGAATCTAGAATATGAATATTTCATTAGCAATGCTAAAATAATTTCCATCATTTGTTAACAACAAATAAGCTAATTCCATTATCTAGGGATATTTTCAGATCCCAAGTTCATTATAATTAAATTTTTCCTTATATGTGAAGCCTCTTTAGAGATTAGGACTGGGAAGACAAAGGGTTACAAAATAGAAAAAGCATATTGCATTAAACAGAATTCTCAGATCACAACTGTGATTATGAAAAGTGCTGTAAAAACAATTAGTGATAAACACATGTCCTGGGATGTTTATAATCTGAGTAAAAAGATAACAGCTCTGAGCAGCTTTATGCCTGGTTTTGCAAAGCTGAACCTGAAGCACAGAGAAAGGTAATGCTGTACCTGATGGTGCTCGAGGTGCAAGGTGGGAGAGCAAATTCTCCAGAGTCCTGGTTCACTGCATTCTCTTGAAATAGTTGTATATTGTGCTTTAAACAATGTGCAAAGTTAATTTAAACAAATTTAATGTGTGATGACAGTTGAACATTTTAAAGTACTTCAAAGCTGAAAGCAAACATAAACATGAATTTTTTTACATATTCTCATAATCTTTTATGATCAAATTGCTACTGCTTTTTTTAATCTGTGAAGCTTTGAGTGTTCTCCTCCTGAACCAGAGTTCCTGCCCCATTTTGATTCATTTGCAGCTTTCTGAACTGCCTCAAATCATTGTGTAATTTTTTCTGCTTCTTTGTTCAGTCATCTGAAGGGTTGGAAGGTGTTTGCTTTTGACCTCAGGGAATTTGGCACATGAAGTGTTATTTAGGTTTATAGTGAAGGATTCCTTTACATTAAAGGAAATGATTTAGTACTAATTCTTGTTGATTATCAAATTAACAGGATTAAGATATGTCCTAGGCATAGAGAAAGTTTAATGGTTGTTCATTTGGTTGGTTAAAGTTTGCCTAAATCCCAAAGTCCCTTTTTCAGTCTCAATTGTATTTATCTATTATTGGAATTTATCATGTGATAGGAGAAAAACTGCTCTGAGGAAACCAGGATGATGCAGGAAAACTTTTTCATTGTCTACCTTTTCCCTTCAGCCTAAGTGTTCAGCTGTGCAATTTTCCTACTTTTCTGATCTGCTGTTTGAATACTGCATGCCATTTTGGAAGGCAGAGCTTAAGTTCTTCGATCCATATTTCCATTTTTTGGTAGAATGAGCTCATTGACTTGTTAATTCTGGAATAGCTTATGTAGAAGCATTTTATTATTTGAGTAAAGAGAAAATGCACTGACAGGCTTGAGTGTCAAAGAGCCGTGACCCAGTCCAGGATCCCACTGTTACCTTCAGTGTCCATCCTTCTTCTAACTATAGAAAATGAGAAGAGGCTGCATCAGCCCTTTCCCATCAAAAGTCTTATCCAGGCACCATCTCAGACTGGACATTGATACATATCTGAAAAGTGTTGATGGCAATAGTTTGTAATGATTTGAGTCAGAACTGGGAAGTCATTGTGCTGTGGATGTAGCCACATAAAAGGTTTCTGCCTTGCAATTAGATTTTCATTGCAGTTTCTAATGAATTAGGTAGTTGGCCTTTTTTTCCTTGTAAAAGACTATTGTGTTGAGTTCAGAAGAGTCACTTTGGGTAGATCCTTTTCCGCTTAAGGAAAAAGAGTTTCCAAAGTGGTCAAAACACATGAAGTTTTTAGTTTTTGCTCATGATGGTGGTCAAAACATTTTCAGTTTGGAGAGTTAATTAACTTAATTTAAAAACAAAACAAAATGCCCCGAAACATTAAACATCAATAACCCTGTTTTTCTGACCTGCTACATTTTTTTTTAAGATTACATTTACAACTTCTGTAATATTTAACTTTTTTGTTCCAGTTAATACAGAAAAATTTTTAAACTATCAATAAGGAGGATCTTACAGGATAAGAAAATACCCACTTTTCCCCCACAAGCTTAACTTCTAATGTAAGATGACAGTCAGTAGGAACACTTAAGAAACAGGGCTGGAATGAAACCAGAGACCACTGGCTGTTGCTTGCTACCACAGAAACTGTGGGCATGGAGGGGACTTCTACACATTGGGTTATATGTTCATCACATCCTGTCTAGTTTCCTCTAGGCTTTGTTGCTGAAGATTTTCAAGAGTGGCAGCATCCAAGAACAGATGCTGAAAGAAATCAGAGTGCAAAATAGCTGGTATTAAAGAGTTGGGCTTCCAGGCTGGCATGACTGCAAAGTGACATGGTGTGAGAACTGCTCCAGACAGGAGGAAGGGCTGGTGGGATAGGCAGGGAAATAAGAGCTGGAGAGGGTGGAAGGTTCAGTCCCCAAACCTTACTGACAAGATGCTGGCACATGGGCAAGGAGGAAGAGGGCAATTACCATGGCTCAGCTTGAGGCAATGGCTATAAAGGAAAGAAAAAAGTTTGAGATGTGAGGTTTGGCCAAGTGTAGGGTAAAAGGCAATCTCTTCAGCTGAGTTATGTTGAAAGGGAATGGGGGCACTGGGGAAAGTCTCCTTTGAGTTGGATGTGGAGAGGTAGAAATAATAAGACAAAACTAAGACTCGGTCATGCCAAGCATCGCAGAGTGAAAAAAGGTTCCTGGATTTGAAATAAATTCAGCTGATAAATAAGCCCTGAAAGGAAGTAGAAGAAGCCCCATCATTTGAAGTACTTTAACAGAAGTAGACAAAGCACTCAAAAGTGCATTGCAGGGAGCAGTCTTTTTTTGGCAGGGAGCAAGACTTGGATGACCTCATAGCTTCTTTCCATCTCCATTAGAATCACAGAATCCAAACTCTTTCTCAGAGCAGCAGCACAGCCGGCTCTGAAGGATTGCCCAGGTTTGGCACCATCGTCTTGCTTAGTACCACTGTGCTCGTGCCAGCCCCTGCAGATTCCCAAAGCAAGAGTTAATAGCTCTGCTGACAAACTCTCTGATTAGTGTAAAGCACCAGCAAGCTGTGCAGTGTATTTTGGAGAGTTTTCATCACCAAATGAACCAGATCTAAAATGGAGCATAAACAAAATTTGCAGTTTCATGTAAGGTAGTTGGGCAGAAAGATATGGTTGCTGCATTTCGATACCGCTTCGCTGCACAGTGATGGCAGTCACTGGTTAGTTATATCTGGCCAGTTCTTGCTCTGAAGTCAGATTTCAGTCCTACTTTTCTATAGTAAGTGGTTGATATAAAGAAGATGAAATCTGTTCAATGTATTAAATTGTAACAAGAGAAGAAGTTTGACACATACTGGGGGTGTAGCTGCATTCCCCATTAAATCCCAGTTGCCAGACTCTGAAACAGCTTTCTCAACTGTACAACTCCAGTGAGAGAACTTTTTAAGAAAAATTTCTTAGGAACCAGTGGAAAAAAAGTTATGAAAAATATACTCTCCTGTACAATTCTGTGTAAATATTACAGTTTCACTGTGCATCATCCCTGGTTATAGCTTTGCAACAATGAAACGATTCTCAAACATCTTCTGTCTCCCCCCTCCAGTGAGACATTTCGGTGGGGGAGAAACTCTGTGTCTGCCCTACATTGGGTCTCTCAATTATGTTTTCCCTCTCAGCTTGGCTGCAAACCACCAGAAGGTGCAAAAGTAACTTTCACACCCAAGTGCAGCATGTTTTCTCCCATCCACTCGATTTTCAGGCTCTTAGCCCAGTCTGGCTGTACTGCCATGTTCTCCTCTGCCTTTCCCACCAAGACTAGAACACAGAAGAAAACAGCAGGAACGCTCTGTACTCACTTTCTAAGAGATTGTTTTCATTCCCAACAAAGAGCTCTGGAGCACTGCTGAGAAACAGGACTTGCCCTTCCTGGACCTGCGCTGCCTGGGAGCAGGTTACAATTATTTGTGAATTTGGAGAGGGTTTTCTGTCATTATCCTAGGGAGGCTGCAAGGAGCCGAGTGCTTCTCAGCCAGCATCACCTGGGTAATTCAGAGGTGGTGTTTTTAAGGGTCTGATGGGCCCTGTGCTCTGCATTTTTAGTTTGCTTGCCAGAGCAGCCTTGATAGTGATGCTGTTTACTCAAGAGGGAAGAAAAGAAGTTTTCAATTGTGTCTGTGTTTTTCAGTGGAAAAAGGGAACTCTCTTGGGGAAGAGTGGGAAAAATTGAATTATTTTATGCTGAGGCACAATAAAACTAACTTTAAAAATTATTGCCTAATACCCATAATTTATTCACAGTATCTAATCCCAGTAGAGTTAATGAGATTATTAAGCACTTAAAATTAAGAATGTGCATGAGAGTGGGTAACATCAGAATCTCATGTTTGGCTTACTTTTTTTTTTAAATATCTTAGTGGCAAAATATTTTTTATTATTTTGAATTTGTTAGAGGTTTAACAGTGTATTCCCAAATGGATTGTGAGCTTGGCAGAAACTTTTTAAAAAGGGATCCAAGGTTTTGCGTGCTAAGAGGACCCTCACAGAAAACCTCCAGGAAATGCCGTTTCTATGTTTAGTGCCGTGAAAACTCTGTAGGGGATGTGAGGCGGGAAGCACAGAGTGGGAGAGGTTTAACAGAGCTGGAAAGTGAGAAATTGCACCTTCTGTGGATCACCATGTGCTAAAAAATCAGGCAAGGTTAAATGCAATAGGTGGAGAAGGGAACTAGAAAAATATGCCAGTGATAATAACAACAAGATGGGAAGCACAGATGCTGAAAGCAAAGATGGAGATTGTCAGATTTATAACTGTTGATTCATTTCCAGTAGTCATTCCACTGACTATTGAATGTGTTGCTTTATTATTTGTGATTTTTGCTAGGCCTGGAGTTCAGCAACACTTCATGGAGGCATGTCTTAGTGACAGGAAGTGAGCAAAGGCCGGCAGTATCTGTGGGCAGCTGGAAAGTTCTGACATACACTTTTCCTGCCCCAGAGGTTTTTTCTATTGTTATCCAAACAGAATTCTCTTTAAACCTATCTTAAATTGCATAAATTGCTTCCTGACCTTCGTTACACCATCACTCTTAACAGTGCTTGTGACTGAGGTTTTCTAAATTGTCTTTTTTTTTAAAGACTTTCTCAATTTCACAAAACATTCATAAATAATACGTAAGATAACTCTGTCTGTTAAAGGAGGTACCATGTGGTTGAGATGATAACTATTTCTGCCAAGAGTAGCTATCTGTCTGCAAACACCTATCGAAAGTTTGGAGATGTTAATGGTTTGGAAGAACTCAGTTAAGGCATTTTCTATTTCTAGACTAATACGGATTTTACAGAACAAAGATACATATATGAAGGCAGAAATATATAGGCACTAGTAGCAACTGGTTTTTGCAATATTTAATTTCATTTCAGTACATACAGTTATTTTTAAAACCTTTACCGAATACTCCTAAATACTTATGATTTGGCTGCCGTTTGTGTGGTTGGGTGCCATTTTGTTGCCATTTGCTGCCACAAGCCTGGCTGATGTAGATGTACCCTTTATAGAGCAGCATTAACTTAGCCTTGCACACACTCATTTTAGAGAAGCTCCCACAGCCTGGCTTTCTGCTGCCCTGTGTCTGTGTTCCTGGATGAACAAATGGATGCTGTAGCTTCACTGCTTCTGCCATGAATCCAGTGGTGGCTCTACTGCTCCTCAGCTGGTGGGAGGCTCAGCAGTAAATGTAGAAAACACAGACATGTGTAACACCTGTAACACAACAGTGTAAACAAGGGCAGGATAACATTAAAGGTAACACACAGAGGAGGTAATCAGTGCTTCAGGCTCTGTCTGGGAGTTTAATGGCCCCTGAAGAAGTGTTGAAAGGTGGTTCCTGTTACACACCTCATAGGCTGGGTGGCAGCTGCCTAGCTGTGCCTGCTCCACACAGTACCCCTCGTAGGTACTTTACAGTTTACATCCTTTTCCTCTCAACACGACTTGGAAAAAAGTCTGAAATTCCTAGATGTTTGGGTTGTATCTTTCTGTTAGTGAGAGGAGCTGTTCACACTGATGTGCAGTATCTCAGTGCTTAACCCTGCCCCATTCATCAAAGTTGAGAGACTTCCCAGAACTGCAGATAAAACACTATCCACTATGCCTGCCTTGACCTCAACAGTCTCAGCTTTTATAGAAGACTCTTGGAGCAAAGAAATAGGGAAAGGGAAAAAGAGGAGAAAGATCTTTTTCCATCTTCTTTATGCTTAGGGTCTGAACTTGCCAAAGCTTTGTTCTTCTCCAAAGAGACCTCCAAAGAGACCTCTAGCTGGGGTCTCTCTGTGTCTCATCCCTCCTTTCCCAAACTGAGCACTGTGATACTCTATAAAAAGACAAAACAGTCTGAAAAAGATCTATTGTGACTGCTCCTAATAGACTCAGTTTTATGCTCAGCTTATCGGGATCCAGCCATCTCCACCCATCTGCTCCTGTCTGTTTTCTTGTCTTCTGACATTTCATCTTTACCTTTTACATGGCTGGCTTTTAAGCATCTTGTATTGTGGGGTTTTGTCTTTCTGATACCCAGAGCTGAGGGGAGGAAAGAGGTAAGAACAGCTCTTTGGACACAAGTCCAGATTTAGCTTGGCTAAGTGGATTACAGATAATGTTCAGGAGTGGGAAGGTTAAGGTTTTCATGGTTGTACGTTACTTCCTTAGGATACAGGAATAACTAGATGTTACTGAATTTTCTTTGCCACGTACTGGCTGAGATCATTAGCTATTTTGGAACTTGAAAGTCTCTTGCATTCTAACCTGCTGAGTAGTTTTCTAAGGTTAAATGAGAAATTTCCTTCCAGAACATTTTACCACTGAAGGAGAGATGACATTCCAGTTCACTTAGTGGGGAAATAAGTTATCTAAAAAAAGAAGAGAGACAGCCAGAAAGTTATACTCTGAGAACGGATCTGATATCAGCAGTAATAACATTTCTCATTAAATGATTTTTTAAAAATATTAAAATGTTTATCAGCCACTGTCCATTGAAAATAATTAACAGATTGCAAATGCAGATTTGAAGCTGAGGCCAAGTTATGAGTTATTTTGATATGATTTTGATTTTAGCTGTTAGCTACTTGTGGAATGTGGTTGCTCACTCAGCTCAGATGCTTTTGTGTCTGTGCCCTGGTTTTTATGATGTTCTTGTGAGAAATCAGTATTTTAGATCCCTCTTGCCATGAATAAATTTGTGCATGGAATTTCATTTACAAAAGTCTATCGAAAACAAATAAAAGGCACCAACTACATTTGAAGAATTTATTATTTAAGAAAATGTTCACACACATCTTTTTTCATTATTTTCCCATCCATAAGTTTTGACTAATATTAAATATTGGGTCTGATTATGTTCTACATAACAGGATATAAGCTTCATCTCTTCCAAAAATAACATTAAACTCTGCAACCATTAACCATTCCTTTTAGAAATAAATGTTAATGAAAAGCAAATAAATGCAACCATGTATTATACATATTATTTTACAGAGTTCGTTTGGTTGAAAGAGGATCTCCACATAGTTTGCCTCTCATGGAGTCTGGAAAAGTAAGTACTGAAAGAAGATTTAAGTGTAACTTTTATGGTCAATATTTTCAGTTAATATCCATTTCTGTTCATTTTTACATGAATGTACTGCTGGGGAATGCACTATCAGCTGTACAGATTGATGTCCTTCCTTTACTGTGGAGGTTACAGCATGATAGCAGTAACTGATGCATTACTGCTCTCTCAGAACCTGTACCTTGCTCTTTTATGCAGAAATCAATTCCTTCTTTTATGCAAAAAGAAGGTATTTCATCCCCTGCATGTCCTTCCTGAAGCAGCTGACAAATGTGCTGCTGGTGCTGGCAGTTCCATCAATGTAGAACCCACCTCTAGTGAGAGCTGTTCTGAGATGACCAATGCTGTGCTCATGGGCCACTGCTCACCTGCAAAGGATCTGTCCCTGCTGGGGCATGGCTGTGGGGACAGGGTGAGGACATGGGAGCAAGCTCTGATGCTGTGGATGCTCATCTAAAGCTTTCTGTCCATACCTTTGCAGACACCCATGGTCAGAGGATGCTCCCTTTTTATTTTGGGGGTCAACATCCACCTCTGTAGTTGTTGAATGTCCATTACATGAGGTATTTGGCAGGTCATCATCCTGGGAGATTGCATGATGCCTCTGGCTTTCTCCTTGTTTCAGGCCAAAGTTTCATTGGGATTTTTCCTATCCTACTACGTATTCTCATAGAGACAGGGACCATTTGGTCTGACTTTTGTTCTGCAGGTGAACATTTCATTTCTGAGGAGGTTTATTGACGGAACAGCTTTCACAAAGAGAAGCAGTTTTGTCACATCTCCCAAATATCTCAGAATTTGTCATACCTATGGACTATTTTATTTTTTTGCGCTATAAATCTACCTTAACTTTTAAGGATTTCTTGTAGTTCCTAATGAAGGTTCTTTGGGGACAAAGTGTCAGCATACAATTGCAAAGGTGGTACCTGCTTTCTTACTGCCTCATGTTTTCTTTCAATAGATCCTCCCAGGAGTACGTATCATTATTGCTAATCCAGAAACAAAGGGACCCTTAGGAGATTCTCATCTTGGTGAGGTGAGTCATGAGAACCAGAACTTTGTATGCTCTGAACTAAATTGCAGAGACAAATCTATTTTTGTGCATGCTAATGATTTCCTATGATACACCTTATCAAATGCCCAGTGAAGAAAACAGTGAATTCTACTGATCTTTATAAAATGTTACTTGTGTCATTATTAAAATTGTTAGTAAATTGTTACTAAATAGTAATAGCTCAAGTTAAAAATATGAAAAAAAATTTGCTTTTGCTAACTGTATTTTATACTTGGTGCTTCGCTAATTCTGATGGAAGTTTACATGAAAGGTTATAGATTAGCTCAATTTCAGCTAGATGGTTTTCTTGTGCTGTTCTTCATAATCGTGCTTCATTGCACTGAAGTACTCTCATTAGCTCAGTTGAGCAAGGCTATATGCTTTTCAAATTTATTTTATGTTTCTAGAGTGAGGAAAAAAATTATGTTGTTTTCAAGCACTTAAAAATCTAGTTAACAAAATGAAGAACATGTTTGATCATAATTAAAACCACAATCTAATTTGTGAGTTTCTGTAAGAGTTCATTAATTTGAAATCATAAAAATTTCCATGATGCTTTGAGTTCAATGGAAAGAATCCTTCTCCATAGGTGAAGGTCCCTGGCCTCACTCTTTAAAATAATCTGTCTGTCTGGTGTTCATGGAGGATGCTCTGCTGGGGTAAATACACTGAACCAGGAGTGGGGAACTTGGCTCAGATCTGCCCTGCAACTTCAACAAAAGTAGATTGGGGTCTCTGTGCCTGGAACTGGCTCAGTTATGGATTCAGAAACAGATTTAAAAGACATTTTTAGTATTATCTAGCTGTGACTAAAAATATTTGCATCAAAAATTTTCAATAATGCTTCATTCTTGAAAGCTACTTTAATTAATACCAGTATAATTGCTTTTAACTTAGATATGGGTTCACAGCACTCACAATGCCAGTGGGTATTTTACCATCTATGGAGATGAATCTTTGCAATCAGATCATTTTAACTCAAGACTCAGCTTTGGAGACACACAGACTATTTGGGCAAGAACTGGTTATCTGGGGTTCCTGAGAAGAACAGAACTCACAGATGCAAATGGAGGTAAGAGCTTTCTCATCATCTAGGTCTATGCAAATAATTTAGATTATTTGGAGGGTGACACTGTGTCTCTGGCCCTGCGGTACCTAACATGCTCCATCTGTGAAACCTGTAAAACTGCAAAAAAGCCTTAGTTAAAAGAATCAGAAAATAAATCAGAGGGCAAGATTTCCCTGCTGAAATAGTTGCTTTTCCTTTGCTGGACCTCAGGTGCTATAAATCCCCTCCACCAGTGACCTTTTGGCACTGTTAATGCACCCAGTGCTTCTGCTTGAAAAATATGAAATGCAGCTGAAACTGCCATAATTTGCTCTGGCAATTGTGTGCCCAGGAAAGCATTTGTGCAGATGGAAGAAGCCTGGTGGGAATCTGAGCCCTGTCCCTCCTGTGACCACCACCTCCTCTGTTATAAACCTCTTCACAGGAGCTGTCCATTCCTCAGACCTTCCTGTCTTTAACCCCACAGGGCTGGTTACTGAAATGTAACAACAAGCAGTAGGCTGCAAGAGAAATTATAGAGTGTTTGGGTTTCTGTCAGGAAGGTACAGGATTCTCTTACTTGTTTTAATGAAATTCTTTGTCTCATGTACACATATAAGTGAACCAGTGCTGCCAGGCACACAAAGTCTGTGCTTGGGAAAACAGTTTCTTCTGTGATTTTTGCAGAGCACAGTGCCACAAGCAGCTGTGGCTGAGCTGGCCAGGGAAGGCTGTTGGCCAAGTAGGGTTTCCAGCAACACTGTGAGCACCTCCAGGGGTGATCCCAGGGCCATTAGAATAGCTACTATTCAGCCAAAGAAAGAATTCATCAAACCTGAAAACATTTTAGTAATCCATCTGGATTAGGCCTGCTGCCTAATGTTGGCACCCTCTGAAGAGGTTTACTTTGGTTTGCACAGGCTTTTTTCATTTCATAATGATAGCCCAACTTTAAGAAAATTCAGGATTCTCTGAGGATATTGCAACTTAAGCATTCAAATAGCTTAAGTATTCTCCTAGCAAAAAGTTGCTCCATTCTCCTCCTACTTACAGCTCCCAGAGCAGAAAGTTCTCAGCCCTTTACTAGGTAGAGCTCATATTGTCATTACAATACCACTACTCAACTATCCAAATTCTTGCAAAAAAGAGTCAGTTATCTGCTATAAGCAAATACTTTTTGTGACTAGCATGTATTGTTTATTTTCAGCCTAGTATCTTTTAAGAAGTGTAATTTCAGCCTCATTTATTTCTTTAGTAGGTCAAAAATACGGGCTATAAAAGTGTTATGCTTAATTTACCTGAATGAGCAATTTGCTATCTAGCTATAGCACATGTTTTTAGTTTATTGATAATCACCTTTGTAATACACCAAAAGCATCTGTAGTGACCATCTCAAAGCAATTGGAAGAATGTCAGCCACACTGTTAGGATTAAATCTGTTCTTTCTCTTTGAAAAAACAGAGACAAACAAGGAACCTATTGTCTATTCAGAGTGCCTTAAAAAAAATGAATCTGTTCTGCATCCACCTGGGAGAACACCAGGAATTTATGCTGCTGTCTTTGGATAAAGATTTCTGCCTTTGTCTTTTTCAAATGGGAGTAGTGTTTCTGCCTTCCTTTCTTCTGTCTTTTTGCTCTGCATTGCACTTCAGTAATGGAAAATGCTCGTTAGTTCAGAAATCACTTCAGGGTTTCAGAAATTCAAGGACAACTTACATTGTACTTATTTTACTTAATTCTGAATGTGAACATTTTTATAATTTAATGTACTGGAGAATAGAATCTCTCTTGTTTTTTTTCCCTCACCACCAGAACGCCATGATGCACTTTATGTGGTGGGTGCATTAGATGAAGCCATGGAATTGCGAGGGATGAGGTACCATCCGATCGATATTGAAACCTCTGTAATTAGAGCACACAAGAGCATCACAGAATGGTAAGGATTATATAACACCAGGGCCCTTATAAAAAGCTGAAATATCTATAATGTCTAGGTTTTCTCCTTGGATATTGCAATTGATCCAGAAAATGGCCTGTCAGGATGGTCACAGGATTTATAACCCAGCTGCCAATGTGTCCTTAGGATGAAACTTTTCTCAAACAGATTTAATCAGAAAGGACTGATTTCTGATAAGTTCATTCAGTATGTTTCTTTCTTTTTTTTTTTTTTTTTTTAAGGAGTAAGCAAGCAAACATTTCAAATAAATGAACACTAATAAACTTTATTAGTGAACACACTGTTATTTTTTGAATGGGTTATTAATAAATGAAGTAGTGATCAAATCAAGGTCACAATGGAAATTGAAGTGGTAAATCAATGAGTTAATAATGATGTTGTCTTAATCAATGTATCATCCTCAGATGTACACAGCAAGTAATCATTTCTTGAGGCCGATGAGCTCAAATTGCTTTTCATTATTCTTTCATCAGAAGACTCAGTCAGGTAGTTGTTCTGTTTTGATACAACCTTTGCTCAGCTATTCACCTTTCAACCAAAATGAATCTGTCGCAATATCCAGAGCAATTTAGTGCATTTTTCTTTTCAGTCCTGGCTGCAGAGGTGTGGCCTGAAGCAGAAAGATTAATAATGAATGAAGCACAGCAGCTGAACTGGTTTTCTTTAGTACAAGACTTTGCTTTTTTCTTAAATATCAGTTAAAATGAATGCATTTAGTTGCTTGGCCGAGTGTAACTCAGGTTTTGCCTTATTGCCTCTTCCTAGAGCATCATCACTGCTGGTATGGTCTTGTGCCAGATAGGGACTACACAGGGAGCTGGGTTCTGTGCCTTCATACAGACCAGTGTGAACACTTTAGGAATGTCGTGAAATTCCCCTTGAAAATGTGTTAGTACCAGCAGTTTTCCGGTAAAGCTGTTTAAGGACTGCTCTATGATAAGATGGCCATAGATTCATAAATCGATGTGTTCATCAGTACCTGTTTGTCAGAGGTTTGTGTCCCCTCAAATTATGAGCTCACAGGCAGTGAATTAAGTAGCCATATCACACTGCAGAAATGGGTTTCAGTACCAGAAAATGCTTGAATTATATTCCTGCTTTCAAGACTGCTGAGAGCACTTTGAGGATCCTTTTTGTTTCACAACCATGGAAATTCTGAGTGAGAAAGTGACAATTGAAAAAGGGTTGGGGGTAAGCTGGAACAACCAGAGAAAAAGGCCACTGAATTTCTGCAAGAAGGTAGAAGTACGTGCAGATAATTCTCAGTGCCTTCACTCTTCCCAGTAGGTGGGTGATAGTGTACAAGGCACAGGACTGAGAATTCAGAAAACACTCTGTACTGTTGCTACCCTTTGCTCAAGGGCCAATATTTAAGGCCAATATCTCAGGGTTGTTTTTTCCTCAAAAAGAGAGATTGCTGATGAATTAGATGTGTCTTGGATGTGGTCCCTGTAGAAAAGGGACACACAGTTATTCAGAGTGACAATGTCTGGTTTGCTCACAGTTCCCAGCCTCTTCCTAACCAATGCTCTGCCAAATAACCATCATAGAGTTTTCATTCACAGTCCTTGTCCTGACTGTCCTTGACTTCTTTCATGTAACTTCTCTTTCAGCTTCTCTGAGAGACGCTCCTTTTGTCTTTGCGACACACCCCTTGACAAAATAATAGCCAGCTAACTCTTTTTTTTTAAATTTATAATTTGTATATCCCTTTCTGTGGACAGGGGCATGAGCCTCTTTTCTTTTTTTCTTTTCTTGTTTTTCTTTCCTTTCTTCAGTTACAATGCCCCATTAAGGATTTAACTACATAAGTTCCTGTTGCACACAGAAGGTGCTGGGCATGTCCAGTTGATAGACTGTAAAAACAGCCTCTGAGAAACGCAGCTCATTTTGTAACACTGGGCACCACTGAGGGACCCGGGGGTTTGTTGACTGACATGTGATCCTGCTGGGCAGCTTCTGTCATTGAGGATCAGATCTGAAAGGTCATTTAAAATTATGCTCGTCTCTTAAGAAATTTTAGCACAAAATCAACAACCTCTGACCCTGGACTTCCTGTGTCTTTATACGTAACAAGAGTGGCACAGTCTGGTTTTACTGTGAGGGAAACACACACCGGGCATTTTGAAAGTGTTTCTAATACCACAAAATACATTGAAAAATAAGGAATGTGTTTTAATTAAAGCACATGGTTGACTCATTTAAATGTCAAAGTCTCAAAGGAGGAACAGAACAGAGCTTCCTGGAATTTGCCTAGAAGTGGTTTATACACAAAGCTACACAAGATATTTGGAGAAGAAAACAATTAGGAGCTTCTTTCCCTGGAGGTGTTTTGACAAGTTCCTTGTTTTTCCTGTAGCATTTGGTGACACGGAAGCAGCAGGAGGGGCCATTCCCAGCTCAGTGCATTGACTGTTTTCCATCTATTGGGTGTGACTTGATTACTGTGACTCAGTTATTTCTTAAGGAAAGGGCAGCCTTCCTGGTCCCTAGATTTTTGGTTTGAGTTTTTTTATTCATCAGGGCTAGAAAGTTATGTATGCATAAGAGATACACACTGGCTAATGTATTTCATCTCAACTAGTAAGAACATAAAGAGCAATATTTCCTTTTACTTCCAGTGGTCACCAGTGAGTTAGAACCATGACATATGAAATGAGTTTTAAATTAAATTGAAGCCTCTTGGGAGTGTCACTGATTTTAGGACTTAATAGAAGCTTCATGAAAATTTTGGGAATCAGTTTTCTGAATTCAGACAAACTAGTTTATTCTAACACATGTTTTAGGGACCTGCTCCTGAATCTTGCTATTAATTGCTTTCTCAAGTAACGAGCTAATAGCAGTTTCCAGGCATGGTTTCAAATGCTAACTTACATTTCAATGAAACCTACCCAGGGTTTTTTTGTTAAAATATATATAATACTAATTTAGATGTTTGTACAGCAATCAATAAAAATTCCAGGACCTCTCTGGAGATGGTCACCTGTGCAGTCTGATACATATATTCAGCATCAAT
This sequence comes from Corvus brachyrhynchos, assembly GCF_000691975.1. Taxonomy (NCBI): domain Eukaryota; kingdom Metazoa; phylum Chordata; class Aves; order Passeriformes; family Corvidae; genus Corvus; species Corvus brachyrhynchos. Next base: position 3,311,556 of record NW_008237221.1, on the reverse strand, counting down.
CAACTTACTAAAATGTCTGTAAAAACATAATTACAAATGGAAATTCATTTCACAGCAGTACTAAGTCAAAAGGGGCCTTCTCAGCCTTGCTTTGACTGCTCATTAGTTTTCCAGATCAATAAGCACATAAGAATTCAATCAAATAGTACTTTGGCAGGATCTGAAAATAATTTTTTTTTTAGAGTAAGTACTTTCCTTCTAAAATCCATTCTGTCAAGCATCAACGTAGAGCACATTTTCATAGCTAATTTTTGGGCTAAGTAAGATATGGTTCCACAGTACATGGATTTTCAGAGCTATCTTAGTAGGCTAAAACAGTGCACTTCTGTCTCAATCAAGCATTGACCTTAGGGTAAGAAGCTCTTTTTGAAGATGGCTTATGTACATAATATATTCTGACTTTCAGATGCTTATGCTCAAGACAGTTCTGGGAAGTTATCCCCTGATTTTATGAGGTGAAGGCAAGTAAAGTACAGGGCTTGATGTATGGCTTACATGTGTAGAATATTATTATTTATTCTATGGAATAAGTTAGAGGAAGAAGTGTCTTAAACACCTGCAAGGAAGAATGAGATTGCTCTTTGTGACTCAGCTGTGCTGACCTCCCATGAGATGCAAGAGTCTTTGGAGACACTGGAGATGTGAGGAGGAGGATGGAGGGAAGCTGTAAAACTACTCTGGATGGAACCATACACCAGACTTTGATATCCTCCCAGCCTCCGTATTTGGAAAGATAAATGCATTATCCTTAGCCAGAAATGGTCCCAGGTAGCAGAACCCAAAATTTACCTGCTTTGGCTCCAGGACTTAACCAAAACTTTGGGGTCTTACAAAGTTCTTTTAGCAAAGAAGAGATACTGGGGATAATGGCATTCCCTTGACTGTCTCAACTGTTAATCAGGAATGTTAAAACTCCTGTCCCCTTAAACCCAACAGAAATAAAACAGCCAAAATAAAACAGATGGAGAGACAGCCTTACTTCTGTGGAAACCAATTGGTCCAGAAGAATTGCAGCTTTTTTGTGCTGAGCTCTGCCCTGCCTGGACAGCAGCCAGCCCATTCCCTAAGTCGCACAGCCGTGTTTGCCAAGCAGGCGCAGGGAGGATGGCCCCTCCCCGGGCACCCCTGTCTGCCTGCACTGTGCCATGTGCCTTCCCAGGGCTCCACACCCCTTCACTAGCAGGCCTTATCCTTCAGATCTTTCAGCTCAGCCTATGCTCCTGCTGTTCTTCTTGGTGCCTCCTCTCTTAACCTCCTTGGTTTTCTGGGCTGCTCTTCAAAAAACCCCAGAGAAGACGCCTCCACACACACATCACTCCATGACCACAGCAGAGCTGTGGCACTTCCCTGGCTTCAGAGGGAACCACATGCTGTCATAGTCCCTCATTACACAGCAGGCAAGTTTCTGTAAAGTTCAGCCTAATGCTTAAAATTGCAGCAGTATTAAAGAGAGAGCTCATGGGGCTGTTCTGCCCTTGCCTGCAGCATGTTCTCTCTTGCTGCTCACACTTTGTGCTGAGCACACTGAACAAGCCCAAGGAGCTCCAACAAAAGGTAACCAAGATGCAAGAAAAAAGATAAAAAATGAAATGGATAAAAAAACCCTACCACTAATACTATTTTTTCTTTCGTTCCAGTGCGGTGTTTACCTGGACAAATTTATTGGTTGTTGTAGTTGAGCTGGATGGATCTGAGCAAGAAGCTTTGGACCTTGTTCCTTTGGTCACCAACGTGGTCCTGGAGGAACACTATCTGATTGTAGGGGTGGTGGTGGTTGTGGACATTGGTGTAATTCCTATCAACTCCCGTGGAGAGAAACAACGTATGCACCTACGAGATGGATTTTTGGCAGACCAGCTAGATCCCATCTATGTGGCCTACAACATGTAGTCTTGTACCTTAAAGCTTCCATGGACTTTACTATAGATGTATAAAATTTTTTTGTGTCCACTAAAAAGTGTGCAGATAAGATGCTGACACTCATCAGAATGGAACTGTTTCTATTACGACTTTTCAAAGCAGTCACGATTGGCAGGAAATAAAATGTGAAATGTTTTCTTTTATCACTAAATTTTAGAAAAGAAGGACTATGGGGTAAGGCCCTTCAGTGTGTTGGAAAAGCCCATTTTAAACTTTTTTTTTTTGCTTATTGGACAATACTGCTTTTTGAGTAAATGTGGCTTTGTATTTTACATTAAGTAAGCTGAAGTAGATTTTTTTTTTATTCTGCCCTCCAAATGGATTCTTTTAAAACAATTTGCATACTAATACAAATAATTGTTTCCTTCATTTGTTTTAATATATCATAAAAAGTTGATGAATACAGATCCATTACTAACTTAAGCCATTTTAGATCCCACATCTTAGGAAACTATGTAGTGGTACGAGGAGAAAACCCAAAGTAGCACCTTTCAATTAGAAATTTTGCAGCTTTCTGTCAGAGATGCTGAAAGCCCAAAGGCCAAAGAGCCTTTGCTGTTAGCGTTAGAATGGAAGAAATTTATAAATAAGGTGTATTTCGGCAATGAGCTTGCAAATATCTTTGTACTAAACTAAAAAGATAAAATAAGTTAACTACTACTTCTGTAATTATGTACAAAACGTTTAATTTATTTTGATCTCTTTAGAAGTATAAAAGAGAAGAAACATTCAAGAATATTAAAATCTTGAAATGTTTGCTAATATAAAAACAAAGTGTTGTATTATCTTGAGTGGATAGTATCACATCAAATATATATATATGAAATATAAATTCACTAATGACAAAAGATTTTAAAGTTTAAAATGCAGTACTTGTCACTTGCATGGTGTCTCCCACTGTAGATAATCAAATGTTACTCACGAATTTTTTGGAAAAAGAAAAAAAGCAATCCTGGATTGCTAAGTATCCCTGTCAAAAAGAATCCTCTAGATACCAGCAAGTGGAATTATTGCTGCCTTTAAGGCAGTGAATGAATTTAAGACTAAAAATGCACTACAATAATTTTCTTTTCTTTGCCATGGAGGCAACAATAAATATTCGTGCTGGCATGTGCATACACTTGTTAGACTTAGAAAAGGCAGGTTGAGGAATAGCACTGTTGTCTAGCTGCAGAACTTTGTTGCACAATTTTTTTCATTGTTTTAGTTGGTGTTTTTACTGCTATAAGGAAAAGTTTTGGGGTTTTTTGCACAGAGTCATCAATTCGCCTCTCAGCTAGGACATGTAGCTTGGTGGCCAACGCATCCAGTTTACATTTACAGGAAACGATTGTTTCAATGGTCTTTAATTTATTCCTTAATGGAGAGGAGCGTGTACAGTCACTACCACCCTTTGGCACGGATCGTGCATCTGCTAACTAGTCCCTAAACGCATTGAAACATCAGAGGAACCCATCTGCCTGGTTAAGGAACGGAGGAGTCCCGTGGTCTCCAGCCTGAGGCCATCACGGGAGAAGAGTAGAAAACATGCATCACAGCTGCCTTCATTTTACTACCTTTGGAGAAAAGAGGGGTTTGATTCCCCCGTTATGTTGTCTTCCCTGCCCCCCCTGCCCCCTTTTTTAAAACCTTCCCCTTCCTTCATGTGGTTGTAACTGAATTGACCTGTTTGTGATCAAGAGTGGGATTTACCAGCTGCAGTCCAAGAATGCTTTTCTTATTTGTCCCAAATGACGTTCATGTGCTGGCTCTCATTACCGGATATGCATGACTAAGATTGTTGCAGGGCAAATGTTATCATGTTTTTATCACGTATAAGGGAGTCTCAATGCTGGGTGTTAAAAATCTTTTTAAGAGGTAGGGACGTTTTAGTCTGCATGTACAGTACGGAGCATCTTGCCACATCAGACGCGTTTTCTTTCAGACCATCTTTTCCACCCTCACTGTCCTGTGAATAGCCCTATTCATGCTCTGCAGACCAATCCCATACTTTGTTAAATCATTTTCTGCTCCCTAAAAAGAATAAAATCTGTTCTTAATGGCAAGTTGTTGTAAGGTTTCAGACAAGATGTTGATTGATTACAAACATAATTGCAGTGTGTGAACTAACTTGTGAAGTCCTGCTATCGCTGATCTCAGTACTGCAAAACAAATCTCGCTGTCGTTCAAAGCATCACTTTAACCTTCACGAAGTCAACTTTGCATTTGTAGAGAATAAAAGAGCTGCAATGCAGTTGTGAAACGCAGTTAATAACAGCTCTCTTCTGCAACCTGTCATCTGTGGTTGTTAAATCCTGAGTTAAGAGAAATGATAAACTGAGTTTCTGGTTTTGTTGTGCAAGCAAAAGGAAGGAAACATTTAAGCACCATCAGACTGAGCAATAAAGAAGGATTGTTCTGTATTAGAAACTGTACTGTAGATAAACCATTCATGAGAATGTATAAAATGTTTGTCTTGTGACCTTGTGCTTTTGGAGTCAGACAAAACCATGTAATCAACTCGATGCACATGCACAAAAAGAGAGGGTACACAATGAACATTTAAACACAAAACTAATCAAACAGGAGCAGATTCCTCATGGTGCTTGTTTATTATATATATTTAATCCTGCTTGACACTTTACCCAAGGGAAGACTGTCCCTTTTATCAGTTGAATGTTAGCAGCGTTATTTCATAGAGTGTGGTGACTGGTTAGAGAAATTCATGTAACTCAGCCAATCACAGATTCAAACAAAAATTTTTATGTGCAAAGGACAGCAACCTTCTTGTATGTTAAACCACCAGTACGCTTTGTACATCTGTGATAACGCCTGTTTTATATTCAAATGAACAAATAAAAGCTTTTATTTTTGTTGCTCTGAAAATATCAGTTTCTTAATTAGTCATCTAAAATGGAGCTTCCAAGAGCTGCGGATGCTCAGTGGAGGAACATGGAGAGCTATACTGTAATTTTATTTTGTTTACCTCTCTTGTTGCATAATTTATTAGTACAAATCATTATACTTTTAACAATGTTTAAATACTGGTGTGGGCATTTATTGCTGAAAGACTTTCATATGGCAACAAATGTTTTTTGTGAAATGTTTTTTTAATTCTTTTTAATATATTCAAATATACTGTTCACATTTTTGCTGAAAGTGTAAAGATTATTGTAAGCTTGGTAACATTTTGTGAGAAGCAATAACAAGCATTAGTACTGTAAAACTCCTCAAATTTGTCACTTATCACTTTTCTTGCAAGGTCTTGCTACTGACATGCTGCTAATCAGTCACCTAAGGAAGTTGCTGATCCAGGTGTTACAGCTCTGATGAACTTTCTGCCGCTGGAAGTCTATGGGTTGCTGCTTGGTCACTCACACGTGGGGCTAGAACCTCCCTAATGATTCAGTAACCTTGGGTGGCCAGATGATCCCTCCTGGAAATGTGAGCGGCATGTTTCCATTGGCTTTTTCCAAAAAGACCTTGATTTCAGATCTGGCTCCCAGCTGCTGAGTAGCAGCTTCTCCAGGGAAGAGGTTTGGCCCCAACTCTCGTTTTCCAAATGTGATTTCGAGGGGTGAAATTGTGAGTCCTCATGTCTTTGGAGGCCTGTCTGAGAACTTCAGGGTATAAAATCCCGTCTCTGATGGCTTGGATTTCAGGTTGCTCATCACAAGAGGTAGGTGCAGTCTTGTGGAACTACAATTTCCCTGAGCAGAGATCCAAAAATTGTGGGAATGACAAAGCAAGTTAGAGATGGCAGAAGGAAGAGGATGGCAGAACAGCAAGTAATTCCTGATTCAATTTCACAAATTGTTTCATTAAAGGAAAAAGGGGTTTGATTTTTATGTTAAGGGGATTAGGGTTTTTAAAAGGTCAAAATATTTCATATCCACAATTTAAAAATTATTTTGGCAAAAGGCGGCTGTAACACTGCAAAGCTGGTGGGAAATCTCAACAAAAAACCCCTGTGAGATTAGAAGAATCATGAACAATAGGAACAGCATAATTTATTCATTATCATGATACTAAGAATGTAAGAATTGGAAAAAAAGTTTGATAAAAGACCATACAACTTTCCTTTTCTGGTTTTCAACACAAAGATTTCCTTTATGCACTGTTATTATCAAGGGGGGAGGGAGGGGCATGCACAGAGATCAACAACAAATTCTTACCAGTTGCCTTGTGAGCAAAGCTGAGTTTGGGGGAGCTTTGAGCTTTCTCCAGCACAGCTTCTCACAGTCACCTGCTGGGCCACAGAACCCTCTGCATCCCTGGAGAGGCAAATCCAGCTGTGGCTCTTGCCTGGGCACACTCATGTTTGAGGGGGCTGGGCTGGGCTCTGGGTGGATGGGCAGTGGGGAAGAGGTACAGCCTACAAGAGTCATCCCAAGGGGAATGGACCCCACTGTCCCCAGCGTAAGAGCCAACCCTGATTTTGAATTTTTTGTTGCTTTGTTTTATTGGAAGAAATTTTTGCTTTAAAACTGAGATTTGAAAAGGAAAAAGAAAAAAAGTAACCAGATTCTACATGGTGAAAGTAGAAATTAATCATTTTGTTTGGGGATAAAATATAAAATAATATATTGTTAATTTTTTTAAAACATAAATGTATGGGGTTTTTTTACATCTGGAGTGCTCCATTTGGTAGCCCACATTCCCAAAAGCTCTCTCTCACCTTACCATGATTTAGGGTTCTCCTTTTCATGGTTTTCCTTGTCTCTTTTGTGGGGTATCACCTTAAAGCTGGTACAAAAACCATCTAAGCTTTGCCTCATTTGTGCTGCACCTGGCTGAGGTCAACATCTCTGAAGCAGCAGCTCCCCCTTTCTTACACAGCAGAACAGGATCAGGCCATCTCTGCACTTTCTGGCATCATCCTGACACTGGGAACTGCATGGCATTTCAAATTCCCTCAGGTTCACTAAGCAGGTCGTGCTGCATCATGCCAGTCAAAGTCAGTGCTCTTTACCTTTTTCTGGTCTGCACAAACAAGATTTCTTCAAAGCCAAAGCACTGTTGTATATTGTCTATGATGCACATGGGGCCAGTGGGGGGCAGGGGGGGAAGTCTTTTCCCTGGGAGCCCACGACACAGCTAATAATAATTTTTTTTAATGATTGCCAAATCTTCTACAGCAATGGCCAGTTAATGGGCAGATCCTAAAGGCACAAAGCTGATCTTGTTTTAATTTTGTGCTTTGGTAGATTGAGGCTCATAGGCATGTGGAGAGTAGCTGGAGGAGGGGACAAAGCTGGTAGAATCTTCACAGGAAGTGGCTTCCAAGTGTGACTGGCAGCACATGGGAAAGGTTTGGAGATGCCAGAAGAGGCACCAAGAGCTGTACTGAGCTATCAGGATAAACACACCAGTGCAGGAAGCCACAAATGAAGGGCAGTTTTAGGAAAAATATTTGGGTAGAAGAGGAGGCCAGGAAAGAGAAGATTGTGCATATGGAAGTAAAGATCAAGCAGTTGAGACAATCTAAACCTGTGGCATCGGGCGCCCAATTTTAGGGGCCTCCTAGGGGAGTGCATTTCAATCAGGAAGCTCCAATGCTGGGACTCACGTCGCTGCTCTTAGCCCTGGATTCTGACTGGAGGCTTGGGTGACCTGCCCCTGTTGGACTGAGCCAAGGGCTCTGCAGGAAGACTCAAGAGAGGAGGTGTATAGAGGTAGAAGGACAGACCTGTGCAAGGCAAGGACAGAGTTTATCCCAGCCCCAACGGTCTGGGAAACTAAAAAAGAACCAGATCTGTATCAGGTAAGTGGCAGGACTGAAGAACAGAAACTGGGAGAAAACAAGAATAGGAAAAGCAGCTGCATGCAAGAAGAAAATAATGTTTCCATGAAGCCAGGTCGGGAGAGGAGTATGGCACGGCTAGTATTCACAGAGCAGCAGGAGACGAGAATTTGAGCCAACAACTGCCCAAAGGAAGTGAGTGGCTGAGGAGGTACAAAGGAATTAAACTTTCCATTGCAGCCACATGTACTCATTAGCATTTCTAGGATGCCTCTCCCAAACATTTGGGTTTGGATACTTTCCTGAAATCCACAGGAGAATTTTTTTTGCATACCCCCCCTCTCTCCTAACCACAAGTAGCTGCAAGCTGGGATGGGGCTGCACCCTCGTGTGCCTTTGCAGGGTCCCTGCGTGGCTCAGTCCGGGCTGGCTGCTGCAGGGGCAGGGGTGGACTTGCACAGCCTGAAAAACTCTCTGGCTGCCTGGGCAGGCACTGGGCATCCACCATGGAAACCCACAGCTCACCCTGCCAGTCCAGGGTGCAGGGCCACAAAAACTGAATGGGAATGTTTAAGTTCTTCTCTCACAGCTCTTTGGTTAGCAAAGAGAAAGAAGTGTGGTCTCAGCTATAATTTTTTTTTTTCCTTCAAAGGAGGGAAGTATTTTTTCATCTTGGAGCAAAGCCTTTTTACAGTACAAGAGGTTTTTAACTGCTGTTTTAAGCAGTAATAAAATGGCTATTAGAAATCACTCTGTTATGAAAATTTTCTAACAAACCCCATGTTTTCTTAAGTGAAAACTTCCATTAAAAACTCCCATTTCCAGTGGATCACCTAACAGGCTGTAGCCTTGCTCCAAACTGGTCTGACTGCATTTTGCTATGCCTGCATGAGGCACGTGTGCTGTCGTTGCACTTTACTTACAACTACCAGCACCATTTATTTCTCCAGCACGATAAAGCCAGTGCATCTGCAGGAGAGACACAAAGTCAGGATGCAACCTGTCAGTTTGGGATGTAGAAAAGTCCCGTTTTGATTTGGAAATGCTGAGCTACTGGAATAATAATAATTAGGTCTGTAATGGGATGCGGGATTCCAGACACTGCTTTTCTTCACCAAATGGTGATAGCAGTAGTTGGGAGAGGTGGAAACACTCCCTCTGCCCAGGGAGGTCCTGAGCAGGATCACAATTAGGAGAAAAAGAGGCAAATTCTGGATAAGCTGTTACTAGAAGACCATAGATAGGTTCTGTCTCTGCAGATGATTCTGCACAGAGAGGGTACTTCTTCATGAGCTTTGGGCTAAGAGAAAGGCTCTGGGAGTGGATCTAGTACCAGGGGCAGAGGTCGACAGTCTGGGCTGTGCCAGGCTAAGGAGGAGCTTGGGAAGCCTGTGGCTCTTAGCCTTGAGCTCCCGCTGCTCTCTCGCTGCAGGGCCCCTGTCTGTGGCAATTGCTGCTTGTAATTGTCCGTAGCTTTCAAAGGGAGGCTCCTGCACCAGGACAAGCCCGAGGTGGCTCGGAGCTTTCTCAGTGTCTGTGGCACTTCAGGACAGATCCAGTCCCTGCAGCAGGGACCTGCTGTGGGAGCGGCCTCCTGTTCCCCTTCCGGCACCTAAATCTCAATGTCACCCCACTGACTCCAAGGCTTCCTTGCAAGTGCAGCATTGCCCCCACCCAAATTCGGCAGAGAGAGGCAGCGGGAACCCCGCTGGTTGGAAGAGCTGAGCAGTGCTGGGCTCTGGCTCGGCGTCCAGCGCCGAGTCCCAACAGCTCGGCCAGCATGGAGCAGCTCCCCGCTGTGGCAGGCGCTGGCACTGGGGAGCCCAGGGTTCAAATGCTGCCGGCTCCAGCATCAGTGGGAAAACAGAAGCAATTGCATGGCTGAGCTGCACATCTTGCGTTTCTTCGGGGCAAAACTAAAAGGCTTTCTAGCCCTTGTGGTCTTTATGGACTTGTGAAAAGATAGGAAAAGGCTCTGTCACTCAGTCAAGCGTTGTGTCAGCCAAAGAAATTCTCTCTCCAGCACGTAATCCACGCATGGCAGAGTTTCTGGCCATGCTTTTCCTGGAAGGAGCCAGTGTTGCTGCTCCTTGGCGAGGCTGAGCTGCAGGGCTGGCAGCGGGGGATGTCCCTGCCCATGCCCTGGGGTTTGTTCTGCTCCCTCCTCAGGCACAGCTGACCCACACGGCTCCTATGCCTCCCAATGAGGACAGTGAGCAGGATGCCCCAACTGGCTGAGGCATAGAGGTGTGGCCCAAGCCACGCAAAACCCTCTTTCCTGGTGACAGGGACTCAAAGAGCTGCTGTGTGCAAGTCACCGAGTCTCTTTTCACTTTTAATGAAACCATTTTTCACATTGAAGGCTCTATTACAAGGGACAAAAGCACATTGCTGTGGCCAAGCATGGTGGGATCATGGCTCAAAACTGGCCCATGCTCCCATGGGAGCATGAGCAGGGGAGAAGCGGAGGTGGAATGTGGCAGCAAGTGGGGCCCCAAGCTGCCTACAGTGGCTGTTTGCCAAAGATACCTTTCCTGTTAATGAAGTAGTTAAAAATCGAAGTGCTCTGGCTTTATTAACAAACATTATTTTCTGCTGCAGAAGTCCTTTTCCAAACACTACTAAAGCATTTTGTGTAACCAGATTCACAGCATCTTCTGATGCAGAACTCAGTTTATTTTTAGGTATCTCTCTAGGGTAAATCCTATTTCCATTGAAGCTTCACACCAGCTTACTTTTCACTCAGTGAGTTTACAGCAGCTGGCCAGTGGCTTTGTAAACAAACACATCACTCTGCCTTTTATCATGGAGTGTTCTTGCTCTCTTGGCATTCCTTCTGAATAATCTTCAGTTTCCTTCTATGTACAAATTATCTACAAAGTAGATGCTGCGCTTAATTTCAGCCTCCTCATTGCTGTTTGCCACGCCTGAAGGGATGAAACATCCCTTCTATACCTCACTTGTGACTCCAGGGTCAAGGGGCTGGAGAGGTCCTGGGGCAGGCATGGCCATGGGGAGCAGGAGGGACAATGTAGAGTTAATTTTTTCTTGGTTCTCTTTCTTTTTCTGATTTTACAATTTTGAACATCTAGTAACCAGCATTTCTTTTACAAAGAGCGTTACTCAGAGCGTATCATACTTTTGAGCCTTTTGACATCTGGAAATAGGTTTTATTAAGGATAAACTATGGGGTTTGGAAGATCCAAGATAGTTGGTTTTATTCCTTTTACATTACCTATAATCATTTCCCACTTAACCCCAAAAATATTCTAGTATTCTCACAAATGGATGGACCTTTCTGCTTGCAGTTGCATTTTCTTAACGTGAAACAACACAAGAAGGGCCTCTTTGGTTTAGATACCCCCCGCCTCAATTTGATTTATGAAAGCATTTGAGAAGTATATGCACAGATCACATATGTACTCTCACTCAGCGAAGCTAAAATTGACAGGGTGGCCCCTAACTACCAGTAACAAATCCCAAACATATTTCACATACTTGGTCATTTAAGATTGTGAAAGGCAAACAAGCCATGAGCTGGGCAGCTCACTCCACCTAAAGGAAGCAGGAGGCAGAAACCACAGCTTCTCCTTATTAAAATAAAGGAATAGCCAGAGTTTAAAAAAACAATAAAAATTAAAAAATTAATAGTAATAACAATGTTAATAATAGGAAAAGCCAACAATAAGTCTTTCAGACTGATGCTTTAGGAGCACTGCCTGCAGCGGTGATGCTGCAGGAACTCAGAGAAACCCTCACTCACCCTGAGATTCCTGATGGAAGGAAACTTGCAGAGTTGGGGCAGTGCAAGGACAATTCTCCTCCTCTGCTCTGCCAGCTGGCAGTGACAGGGCCCAGTGTGGGACAGTGATGGAGTACAGCAGGTCACAGACAGTCCATGTTACACAATGCAGGTGGGAGGCTGCCTTGGCACATCCAGAGATCTGTTTGATCCTGATGCTGGCACCACTGCTGTCACCTGAACTGGCAAATGCACATGGGGAGAGGAATGGAGGAGCATTTGCACTGAGGATTTCTGCCATTGGAGTGCTGATGAGCTTGGAGAGTGACTGCAGTCATCAAAAAAGGGGAATGCCCTGGGAGGGGAGCTGAAGGGAGATGCTGCTTATTCCTGATCCTGCTTTACCAGCTTACGTGATTGGCTGTGCTGGCTGTTGACATTTAATTGAGTTTCATCAAGATGAAGGAATAAAATTTGGCTCGTGTAAGAACAGAACTATTTGGATTGTGAAATAATAAAAGAGACTTAGAGGGATCCCTTAGGACTTGAAGGTCTTTCCAGGTCTTAATTTCCATAGGGAAATTCTTAATTGCCATACTGAAACCAACTCCCAGTGTCCCTCCTGCAGCCCTGAAGTCCCAGTGGAGCTCCAGGATGACCCACTCAGCCTTTGGCTTGTCCCCACATGGCCCTTTCTCTTGGGTGGCCGCAGGATGTGCTCCTTGGGCCCTTGGCTCCCTTGGGCACCTCACTGGCAGCGTTGTGGCGAGTGAGGGACTGAGCTGCTCAGGGCTCAGCAGGAGAAACCCCACTGCACTCAGGTGAAGCTGAGCTCATGCAGCCCCTCCAGAGGGAATTACTTCATTGATAAAACACACAACAGGCGCAGGCTCAGGGCTGGTGACCGGGTGAGGGCGGAGGCAGAGTGGGGCCTCTGGTGAGGGGAAGCACAGGGCAAGGCAGGGCTGAGCCCCAGCCTTGCTGCTGCCAGTGCAGGATCTGGCTTTAAAACCAGGACTTGATGGGCGCAACCCCCAGGGGCTGCTGGCTCTGCATGGGCTGAAAAGATTCCCTGTGGGTGCTGTTAAGCCATGTTAAGTGCTGAAGCCCTTGCATGGCCCTGCCAGCTCCCCTCGAGTCAGGAACAAGGTTCCTGGGAGTTCAGGCCCAGCTCCCCATGCACAGCCCCGGTCTCGCTTGGTACAAGTACTAACAGCAGCCTCATGCCTGCCCACCCCAGGATGTGAGGACAACTGGCCAAAATCAAGACAGATACTTTCAATGAGGTTTTTTTAAATACATTTATTAACCAATGTTAACACATTAAATGACTCTATATATTGCTAGTCAGAGCAGCTTACAAAATGCCAGAATGCATCATAAACTGGACAGCCACAATGAATAATTACAATGTGCATAGTGGCTAAGCTCAACACTTTATTATAGCTTTATGATTTGCAGAAAAATTAATTTTAAATCATGATTCCTAAAACAATCAATTGTAATTTTACCTAAAACTTATACAAAACCAGGCCACAATCTTTTTTTTTTTGTTTTGTTTTTTTTCTTTAAAACACACAGTTTTCACGCTGTAGTAACTTGGAAATGTGCAACCGTGTCAACAGAGACAAAAAAGCCAAAGTAACACGAATCTTACTTTCATGCAGCTATCAGTTAAATATTACATATTCTGGAATGATTTTACACCAAAAATATTTTCACAATAACTTGCTTTCATAGGGGTGGATCGAAGTTTTGGAACTTGTAAAGTAATCGAACAAGATTGATTTTTAGTTGTGAAGTGTTTTACAGTCACAACACAGAGGCGACAAAAGTTAATTACACATTTATCAGGCAATAATGTAGCTGTGGTAATACAAGTTACCATCTACTTACTATTTTTTCCAATCAACTTACCACTTAATTTCTGCAACATATTGGGCATTATTTGGCGGTATATAGTCAATTAACTTATATCACCACTGTAAGTAAAAAAGGTCAGGATTTCAGTGGTAGTTCACAGAAGTCTTAGTTATATTTTTGTCTTTACAATGACCCTGACAAATCCTAGAGAAAACTTTTTAAAAGGCTTTCCTCCTGATTCTTCAGCTTCCATCGTTCCATCATGTAATTGCTTTCAATAAATATCAAAGATCTAAATAAATATTTACAAATTATTCCTCTAACTTCTCAAAAAATAGCTGGATGATTAATGGGCATATGACTCAGTCTAAGACCAATCTTTGAAAAAAACTAAAATGTGGAGACACTTTAAAAGAAAAGCTATTTAAGTAAGCTTTACATCTATTTAAAAAATTGTCTCTGAACATGGATGCAATTCATATATCTATATATAAAACAAACAAAAAGAAAATCATTTTTCAACTATCGATCCATTCCTATTGGTAATGCTTCTTAATCCAGACATTCCGCAAAATACAGACTTTTTACAAATCACGGCATCTTTAATACAAGAAAATTAACATGCATTATTCTTCATTCTGAGTACAGTGATGGAGCTCATTATTAGGCAATGACCCATTACTACAAACATAACGGCTTCTGTGAAACTTAAGTGCTTTTTCTCCTTTTATTATCAAGTTATGATGGACCAGGTGACACCAGATAAGAGGTGGTCAAATGATGTTGAATTGGGGAGGCTGAAGGGGGGCGCAAAAAAGTAATTTGTATGCCTCCAAATTCCGAGTAGGAATAAAGGTAGTTGGGTTTTTTTGTTTGTTTGTTTTTGTTTGGGTTTTTTTTTGGCTTTTCTTATTCTTGTTACAAGCACTCATGTTAGAACAAAAATGAAATGTGCAAACTTCAAAATTTAAATATTCATTTTTCTCTAAGATCCAGCTCAGTAAAAGATTACCCCAGTTCCCTGTGATTTTAAACTACAAGATCAAAGCTAATATTTTGTTATAAAAGTTATATATTGAAAAGAAATAATGAAAATAAAACACAGTTGGGAAATATTTAAGAAAAAATACGCAGGACTAGCACCTGCTGTGTCAACCCTGTTCCCTAAATTCAATCATGTACCCACTGGTATAACCAATAGATAATGCCTTTAAACAGTAAAATTAAGCTGAACAAAACCAGCTCAACAAGGTTAAGAAATAAATGTTACATCAAGGTAGTATGCTTTGTTTTTCTGTAACAGTTCTGTACTTTTTACATTCAGATCTAGTTTTTAAATGTTCCTTTTGTTAAACTTGCATCATTTTTTTGTTTTTAGATCTGCTGTTTTTAAAGATTAAAATATCTGTAAAACCTAAAAATGTCTTAAAATTTGCTGAAAATGCAACAAATCCTCTAGTTTAAAATTATTTGCAGTAACCTGCTCCCACAGACGTTCAATTTATTCTGCCGACAAAATTTTGGAGGAGCATTTTTAACAGAAGACTGAAATTACTGTGCAAAATTTCTTTTACCAAAAGTGTTTAAAGGCTGGTGCAAAATGGGAAGCAAATTCTAAACAATTTTGGCTTTTCTTGGAAACAAAAACCGCTGTGTCTGAGAATAGCAATCATCGGGGTGCTGCTCTAGGGGAGGAGTAACTCTTTCATCTTTTCCTGCGGCAGGTACGTTTGTGTTCGGCATGCCAGTGCTCCTGCTGACACTTGATGGAGCAGTAGGAAGTGTTCCAGCAGCAGTGGTACATGGCCTCCTCTTCACAGTTGTAGCACTGGGGAGAACAAACGAGATGGGATTATCCCCCTGGCAGGATCCCTCCTCACCAGCTCACCAGCGTTCCCCCAGCCCTGCACACACCAGCATGTGAGGGCATTTTTCACACATGCTGAGTGAAGCAGCAATCTTCAGCACATCCGCACAATGCCTTCCTATTTTCCACAGTCTGGATTACTGCTTTTCAAAAAATCATCGCTTGCTTAAGAAAACTCATGTCTCAGAATGGTGGACTGACGTTTTTCAGCCACATAGCCCAGGAACCTCTTTTACCCTACATTTGTGTAATAACACCCTGATCTACGTCTTAAAAGGCTACAATAAATCAGCAGGAGCTGCTGGCGTGAGCAGGCTCTACACAGGCTGGAAAAATTGGTGTTTCTGAGGCTTCTTTGTAAGCCTGACCTGTCCAGAGGTTGCTGGGGAAGATCCTTTCGGTCTAGAAAATCTCAAAAGTCACAACAATAACATCCCAGGAGTGAAGAATTATTGGCTTGTTATAGCCCATCTGGGGTCAGCCTGCGAGGAGGCTGCTGTCACTGGGGTTTGCTGACTGCCAGGCAGCACTGCCACCTCCTGAAGGGAAAACCTTGCGCTACTTCAGTGCTACTGAGCAGATCAAGAAAGTGTTTTTACCTCCAAGTCTTACATAAAACCAAGAAGGCCTGTTGTACACAGATTGGCTGCCTGGGCTTGTGTCCTTTGTTGTGCCTGCCAGGACTGCACAAAACTCCTCAAAGAAAGATGCTGCACAGCCCGTGATTTATGCAGAGTTACTTGGTTCTGGGGAAAGCTGCAGCAAAGACGATTGCTACCTTGGAACACACAGAAGGCCCACAGCTTTCTGGTAGCTGGAAGAGCTACTTGGAAAATAGCCCTTTGGCTTCTGAGGAACTAAGAAAGGGAATGCAACGTGCTGGTTAGCACTATGGGTGGCCATCAAGGAGGTACAGCACCCACACGCAGTGTGTGTGCCCTGTCTTCAGGTGGGTTTATGCCCCTTGAGGGAATGCTGCAAAAGCATTAACTGTCATTTTGACAAAATTCTATAAAGCAAGGTGGCATTGCTATGAAAGGTACCATTTATACTTCTGCATCTTGGAGAGCCAGCTTCTAACAACATCAGATTTGTCTTTCGGAATTTGGTCTGCTCAAAATCAGAAAGTATCTTTAGGAATCCAGTCTGAAATGCTTATTGTGTGATGGGGAACAGGGGGAGGGATACCACACAGTCTGTGCAGGCTGCTATCAAACCACAGAATAACACACAATTTACTTTTTATGTTCTGTCTAGCTACAGCTTTGCTAATAAAACAGGGAATTACAAAAAAAACAAACCCAACTGCCTCAAAAGAAAAACCACAACAACCCCCACTACTGAAAGACAGGTCCAAGAAAGCCAACATTTACATTGGCTAAACTGATACCCATTTATTTACATCAGCAATAAAGGGACTGCCCTAGCTGTGTGAGAAGGGAACCTCTCCATTTTCCTTTCATAATTTAGCTCCTGAGAAGTTTATTTGTAAAAATGTCTGCAAACAAGTGTCCTCTCAAGAGCTGTTTTCCTGGTTTTTCATGTTGCTGGCGGCCCACAAGCCTGTGGGAGCCATTAGGATCATCTGCTGGAAAGATGCAGGGAACAGCTGTGTCTCTCCATTATGTACAGCATGGGCCTCAGCCCAGAGACCAAATTCACATCTGCTGGCTTGGAGAGATCAAAAAATGCTACGACAGGAGAGGACAACTGATCTGTGGGTCCTGCACTTCCCTTTACATATGCTGGCCATAAGTGTGGGATGTAAATCTCCACTTAGAAAAGGAAAATAGTGTCATCTGTGCTGGTACCAGCACATGTGGCACTGAAGGCAAAATGCCAGCTAGCCTCAGGCATCCTCTTTTCTTTTCCTCTTTCTAAACATTATCAATCACTTGGGGTTTTGTTTTAGACAGTGCACATCACAGACAATGCTCATTCACTTAAAGACCACCTGTTGCAAGTTAAAATAAATATATGTGTAAATAAATTTGAAAGAGAAAAAAGTTAAAAGCTATCTATAGAAATGACCTATGCACCAATTTAAATAAGGCTTATACACAAATAAAAGAACTTGGAGAAACTAAAACAGAAACATTAAGACCAGCACTCCAGCCTGCACCCTGGAGGCCATCGAGCTGCATAATCTCATTATTGTTATTCCTGTCTTTACATTTCTTCCTTTTGTTTGCTATTTACTTGAGGTATCTGTATAAAACCCAAATTTTCTGGAGGTGTACAAATGAAATTGGGCTAAGCCAAGGATATTGTGACCAGCTACAGAAAGAGGAACTGTTATTCTTTAACTATGCATTAGTCTCCTGAGGGCTGGAAGCACATCTTCTCATGTCCCTGTATACCACCAGCAAAATGATCCCTTCATCCCAACTGGACTTTTTTTTAGGTATGAGAAAAAGACAAATATAGTGCGAATAATAGCAGCTGTATTCCCAAGCCTAGACATCAGCATTACACAAAACCAGAGGTCTCTGCTCCTAATTAAAAAGCAAAGCCACCAAAACTCATTTAGTATGTGAGTTAATTACATGAGATTTTGGTAAGGAGGTATCATTATAATAGCAGCACACAAGTGCAGTACTACACACCAGGGACTGTCATTAGTATCACTGAAGGAAGAATCACTGGGGAGTTGTGTAATTGGACCAAGTCCAGCTGCCTGGGGCTGTGTGCTGGCAGGCAGATCCATCAGCTTGAATGCAGAGGTGTTTATCCTGACCCTCCCTCTCCTGCCACATGCAAACCAGCTGCCTGCATGATGCCTTCATTTAGGGTGGTGATTGACGGATAGTTCGAGGCCACAGAAATAGGCAAGACTGTCAAATACTCTATCTTTTGATTGTTTTGCTCAGTAGAGAGGCTTTATGCCCTTGTTAATAAACTCAGTGATGTGGTATCAGGGCACTCTCTGATTAGTCTGAAGGATATGTAAAGGCACATTGGAGCAGATAAAAGTAAGTCCAGTCAGTCCCTTTAGAAAATTCTGCCTTCAAAACCACCAAAAAGCAGCTAGAGCTGAGTCCAGTCTCACAATCAAGTTATTGTGCCTGAGTTACTGCATGTCAGTGGAATGGTGACAATGGTTCACATGTGTGCTCTTCACTTGTGACAACAGAGCTAATTTGACATATTCTGTAGTGGGCAAAGGCAATTCCATTTCCCTCTCCAGTGCGACAGGTGAGCACATGCACACAGGCACCAGCAGCTGGTGACACACTGAACACAGTAACTTGATCAAGTCAGAGTCATAAATAACTTCTCTGGTCAGCAGAGACAGGTAGACAGGGAGGAATCCTCTTATTTACAGAGACCCAAGCATTGCAGCATCATAACACCCACAGTAAAATCTCCGTGAGGAACAGAAATAAAGACTCTACAGGAGTTCTGGCATGTGAAGTAATTCTTCTCTTTCCAAAAACCAACTGTGATAGTCAGCAACTGACTGTCTCGCCCGAGTATTTTTTCCACTCTTCTCCAGAGCAGAGTTTTCCCTGCAGGGACCCTCGTTTCATGTAAGCACAGGGACTAATGAGGCTGAGCAGCAGCAAAACAGCCCTTCATAGCAGAAGGCAAATGGGGCTGCAGGGGGCTGGCAGGACTGGCTGTCCCTTGGCTTGTGCCATCTCCTGGAGGCTCCCGCTCCTTCCCAGCCCCACCAGTGCTACAATCCTGTGCCCACCCCTCTGTGTGTTACAGACAGCTGTCACAGTGCTGTGTGACTTCCTGAGCAATGGCTTTCACTCCCCTGTTCTGTGAAAATTAGCATAGAAATAGCGGAGTCTGTGTGTGTGCCAGGTCCCGGCTCCTGAGCAGAGTGGTTTCCACCTGCACTCTGCTCCTGGAAAGCAGCACAGTTTATGGTGCTTGCAGTGTTTGGCTAGGTGGTGTACAGTCATGCGGGAGAACACACTTCCAGCCTGAGAAAACATGAGCCACAATCCAAATAAAACCAGGGAAAAGTTTGTGGCATGTAATAGAACACTAAGTTAGATGTGTATTTTCATGTTTCTAAAGGGCAGAGCAACATGGTTTTTGTAGTCGATGCTGAAGATTTGCACTGAAGATCTGAGCGAGGGAGAGGAATACATTTCAGAATGTCATGTCTTAAATACAAAAGAATATAAAAGAGCTGTAGAAAAAGCAAGGAGAGGAAAAGGCCAAAAGGATATCACTAATAGCCTTATTAGCAGGGGAATACAAATTGATGCAGCCATATATTGTACCCTCTGAGGCCTCAAGATCAAAGGAATGTGAACATAATGCAAAACATGTCTTCTATGGAGTAAAACTGCATATAGAAAAAAATATTTTTGATACTAAGATCTGATTGGACTCTAGAAGATGTTGCTGTTAACACTAACAAATTAAGATGGAAAGTAATCAGAATATCAAGTTGAAATCTGGAGAAAATTTGAAACAGTAATATGAAGGAGAAAGCCTTAATACTGGAAGAGCAGTGGAAGAGCAGTGCAGTTAAAAACAAGGGAGAAATCCCCTTCAACTGGCCTGAAGGATGCATTATACATTTGCACTTACTGGTGATAAATTTTGGACACTTACCCACTGCTTCTTCTTGGTCTGGGAAATCAGTTGCTTGTGCTGGCCTGCTAGTTTCTTAATTTCTTCTAAAAATTCTTCTTTGCACTTCTCCTTTACCTGCTTACATTTTCTGTCCATCTCTCCTTGTGCGTTGGCCACAGCTTTATTTACAGCCTGCCTTTTCTCTTCTTCCATCTCTGTACGCAGCTGCCAAAGACAAGTCAGCAAAACAAGTCAGGGGACAGCTATTGGAATTGAAAGTGTCTTATTTAAACCTCTACTCTTTAAACCTCTATTACTGATACAGATGGAGGTCACCTAATTGGAGATTTCTCCTATTTAGGAAATAAAAATTTCTCAGTTAGAACAAAATTAGATTTTATCAAATAAAAATGTCACTGTATTTCTACTCTGCTAGGCATCTACAATAAGCTAAGTAAGTTCTATGCATATTTGCTCAATGATCAGTTTACAAATTTATGAATTTCTCTTAAAAAAAGATTTTGTTTCTTCCAAATCTACAACTGCATATAAATCTATAGCAAGTGCACAATGGAAAATACAAAATTGAACATCCCTGAGTTCATTAAGAGGTACCTTTAAGTATTCATTGTCAGTGAGGTTCCTTTGCCCTTGCTCAGGTATCTAAACCTTTGGTGTCTTAATCCTACAGGATTAACACTTGAACTCCCTAGGTTCATTTCACAGTCCTTCATGCAGAAGGAAATTAATCTTATTTTAAGACAGGTACTTAAGAGAGGTCAGACAAATCATCCTCCAAATTGTCCTGCTCTCTCCAGCCAAAGGTGACCAGGTCAAGTTTAAGACATTGAATTTTAAACAGGTTATTATTAGATAAGAAAATTCAAACAAATTTCAGTGACCCTATTTGATCTTTAGGTTAGAAGATTGACAAAAGAAGAATTATTTATGACTAGCAGTTAAACAATGACATTGTTTAGAATCACACTTGACAATGGAGAGAAAGGCTTTGGAAACAGATACTCATGAATGAACAATTAGTTTCAGTTTTGGATCACAAACTGATTTCAGTGGACAAGAATCAAAAAAAGTGTTTAAAGTAGGCTTTAAACTTTCTGTTTAAAGTAGGCTTGTTGGTATAGAAATGGTCTAAAAAAGCAATAATGGAGAGTATTTTTATGTAGTCTCTTTGGAAAAGGTTTTTTATTCATTTTGGTAAGAGCAGTTGTTAAAAAAATAGAAAAGAATGTTAAAAAATCCCCAAAATCCCTTCTCAACCCTCAAGTGTAGGTGCTGTTCAACAAGTGTTACCTTTTCCACTGCCTCTCGCACAACTCTCTCAGTTTCTCTTTTGTGATCAGCTTTCATCCTGTCCTTGAAATCGTTAAAGATTTTGGTGTATTTGTCATGGCACATGTTCTGACACACTCCATCATTACTGGTCTGGGTGCTCCGATGCAGCATTTTTGGAGAAGAGGCACTTAACTTCTTGGTCTGAGTTGAGACTGAAACTTTTTCAATGGGCTGAGGCATTGTGGGAATTTCCTGGCTTGAACTTACTGCTTCAGTTTCAGGTTCTGGCTCCTGCAGAGAAAGAACAAACTTGTAAATCAGATATCAAAATAGAAAAAGTCAACCTGTTAACTGTTCAGTTCCCCCTGAAGGAAAAATGTTACATGAATAATATCAGTGTAATTAATGTGAAAGGTGTCTGTCGAAGACCTGTAGTGCTAATGGGATGTGGGATCCCTGTGGAAAACCAGCTTGAGAGTGGGTAGGCTCTTGGGTCAGGCTTTTCTGACTTCAGCCTGGAGCCCTCCAAAAGGAAGCACACCAATGGCCTCAGGATGCCACACTCCCCAGCCTCACCTCCCCAAAAGTATGACAAACCTCAGAGGCTATGCTGACCCCTTGGGATTACTAGAGATCTGCTAGAGACACTTTTCCCCACAATATTCTGCCTAAAGAGACTGTAGTTGCATAGCCAAGGCTCCTGAATTGTTTTGGCAAACTCTGGGCTTCCCCTGGCCCAGCAGGCTCCACTGGAGTCTGTAATATTCCACTGATTCCATAGAACTGCTGCAAAGATTGATTAGTACTTCAAAGGTCCTTTGAAGATGAAAGGCTAATGAGAGTCTACGTCTTGCTTCCAATAATATAGAACTAGACTTGGATGACCACAGAAGCTCTATATAATTACACAATTATCAAGAAAGAAGTCACAGTTACTGTAGTGTACTGTACTGAATTTAGCTGCCAGTGCTATTACCCTGTATCACCAATTGCTCCTGCTCTTTAGAACAGATCGAAGTTACACTCCTGGAATCACTTATTGCTATTTGAAGTGACTGAAGACACAAACAATAATTTTTTTTTTTTTCAAGTGAGATGTTTGAATGCTCATTTTACAGTGCAGAGACAAAGCCTTGCTCAGGACTAGACTTTGTGCCTGTCCGTGTGATGAAGCATTGCTCACACCATTCAAAAGGCTGACTGTGTATTCCCTTTTGCAATCAATTACTCTCTAAGAGGTCACTGTGATTGACTTCTGGATCACTGATCAGAGCTAAGAAGGCAAATGTTAAGACATAAATATATGAAGCAAATTACAGCATTCGCTTGACAGAAAACACAGTAAGAATGGTGAGACATCCTCCTGTAATCTCCCTATCTTGCACTCAAACACAGTTTGTGCCCCAGGGAGCACAGACTGTGTCACTGCCTCCATCAACAAAGCTGCCTCCTACGGGGTAGGGACAGGGGGGGGGCAGGTGCCCAGGAATTACGAGTGGCCACGTCTGTGTTCCAGCCACCACAGGGAGCTCTGGTGCTACAGTACCTGCACCCTCCTCTGCAATGGCACCCCGAGTCCTCTTGCAAGGAATGGACATATGTGCAAATTTTTCTTAGCATTACTCCTGCAGCTGGAACAAGGCCAGGAAAAAGTCCTTGACGGTTCGGAACAGATTTACGGCTCTCTCTCTAAGTGCCCCCTTGTGTACACGCGCAATAACGCAGCCTTTGGTTCCCTGATCCTGGCGTGTGCAAGCGGGATAAACAGAGAAGCCCCACAGACAAAGTGAATACGGTAGTTCATAAACTTTACAGTCTGGATTGCACTTACTAATTTCTGCTGTTTATGGACTTACTGATAGCCTGAATTTGTTATTAAAAAAGAAATGTTGTAAGCTGACTTCCTTTATTCACAATACAGAATGTTCCCATGATGACACACATTACTTACGTGTGGGAGGCACAATTACATTTGTTAGCAAGGAGGACCAAGTGTGGGGCTGGAACTTCCAAGACTAACGTAAAATCAGTAAAAGGTGACTGAAACTGAAGGTGTGTCTATTAAAATTTCAGACTTTTTGTACTTGTTATCTCTACAAACACAATCATTTAGGTCACTCACTTCTTTTTTGAGTTCCATACTCTGGTTACGTCGTCCTTTCTTTGCTCTTGGTTCCTGAGTAACCTTCAGCTGTGAACATTAAGAAAAGCATATTGAATCAATCCAAAAACCAGTTCATGTAAGCAGCTTTCATTGTAACATGACCAATGTGCCCTTTATTTGTGATTATTTGCAATTTTTAAGGTATCAAATAGAAAGTTTAATTAAATGTTCTTAAATGAGAAGTGTACACATTAGACTTTCTATGTTATCACTGATGACTATGAATGCACAAAGGAACAAAATTAATGAACAAGTTCTAATATTTAATATGCATTTGCTAAAATATTCTTAACCATTCCTTTCTTCATTTCACACACAAGCTCAAACACTCGTTTTCTGAGATATTCTGGTATCAGTGACCCATACTTAGAAATCAGATCTTGTTTGATGCCAGAAAACAGCAGTGATTGTAAAGCAAATGTAAGTATGTAAATATGGTAAGAACATCCAGACTGGATTATAACTGGAGGGGTATGGAACTTAATGCTTTAGAGTAAAAGTCACTCTCACAATAGAAACAAGGATGAGATCTAAGTTGATGGTAATTATCTTACGGTGCTTGTAGAGAAGTTCTTACGCCTGCTTTTGAAGCATGCAGTACTAGCTAGTGTTAGTAACAGGATACTGCAGACTACAGCAGAACAGTGAGTTTGATGGCTACTCTTGTGTTCCTTTATCTGGGAAACCAGTAAAACAGGTATAAGCATTTGCCAAGTGAAGGATGAACAGATGGCATCGAAGAGAAAATACATAAACAGACACTTCAGACCCTGCGACTGACATTTCTGAAAAAAATGTGAAAATACCACTGTTATCTTTTATTTGTGACCATTTTCCTGTTTTACCACAGGCTGTTGAATGACTGCACACAAGACTTTAAACAAAGGAGCTACAAAGGGTTAGCTAAGCAAACTAGGCTTAAAAACCCTAAAACCACTTTGATAAGGAACAACCTCCCACTACAACATACAGTTTTATAAACTTTTAATTTTTTAGTTCCAAATTGGGTGATAGACCTGTTTGACAAAAGGACAAAGGAAGAGAGTCAAAATACACCGATTTTTTTTTTAATACAGACTTAGAGAAAGGATAGTGGTTTTAAATGAGAAAAGATGCTGCCAGGGAAAGGGCTGCCAAAAATACAGAGAAGCGTCCTACAAACTATGAAAACCTTACTGCCAAGTCACTAGTAGTGAATATATAATACCCTCTTGGACGATGAATGACTAGTAAAGATCAGCTATGATAAGGGAATTTCCATATGGAAATACAAGGTTTTGGATCTTGGCTGTTTGTTCCCTTTGTTACAAACAATGCAATTTTTCTTGTTTTGCAGAATTATTTTTAATGACTTTAATCTTGCTGGTCACATGGTCCCCAAGTGCAACGTTTGCACCTAACTTTAGTTAGGTGAAATGCTGAAAATGTCACAGCTGGTGTTACTCATGGATCTGAAAGCAGGACAGAGTCCAAAGTGAACATACTCCAGCTGTGAAAAGGCTGAGCAGCTACAGGGCTGGCCCTTGACAGGGCTCCAAGAAGGCAGTGTTGCAGTCCATCTGATATCTGTGACATTTGACTTGACCATTCCTATTTAACTTTAGAAATCTTGATCTGTCTCATCAAGGTGCTGTTAAGTGAGAAACACTTTGAAACTTCCCAAAGGTCATCCAAGAAACTGAGGAAAGAGGAAAATCTGTATTCTTGCTATTACTGAGCTACAAAACAGAGAGACAATAAGCCTTTGAACCCTCTTGTCATCACAAACCTGCAGACAGCGCACAAGGCTAATTTAATAGCACATTAATCAAAAATATATCATCTTCGTACTCTTTAATGAATGGCCCTGATTGCTAATATTGTAGCAGCACTCACTTGCTCATTGCTAGTGGAAGAGATACTCGACTCTGCCTCCTCTTCCCCTTTGTCCTCATTCTTTGATTTCCAGAATCTCCCCTCACGAAGAAAACGCTGGTGCAGTTCCAGCTCATCACAGGCCTTCTTCCATCCCATACTGCGTTTCACGTGCAGCCGGTGGATGTTAACTGTGATATCTTGAATGTTTTCAGAGGGGATCCAGGCCCTTTTGAATACACAGTATAGACAGGTTCAGAAACATTAAATAATACAGATGAAGGATCCTGACCTGAGAAACTGACTTCAAAAGCAGTTTTTCACAATGGCCAATCACTGACAATTCCTTTTTACTTTGATTTCTTTTTTTAAACTCAACACACTCGAAAAAAAATGGACTGCATACTGTTAGACATTTTTGTTATTATAAATACTTGTTAGCTGTGAGTGCTATGGCTAAAAGTCTCCCTCATTTTTGATGAGCCACAAACCTTCCCCAGTACCATCTCTTACCTGCTCTCTTGCTAAATGCCCTGAGTCAGACACAGAAACAGTTTTGATCGGAGGTTCATATGCTAATCCAATTTAGCTCTTGACCTCCTTGCTAAAACTGTCAAGGAATGTACCAACTCATCACCTGGAATAGAGACATTTTGCAGCCTGGGCCCCTGTCTATCAGGACTGAACTTTTGTGGGGACTGTCATGTTTCTTTGGACTGAATTCATGCCAGTGACTTGGTTCCAAAGTTACTTTGTCCTCTTAAATATGTTCCGAGAGTCCTCAGAGAGTAAGATGGGCAGGTCTTGACATTTTGAAAGTTATACCAAGCACCAAGCTTGAACACTGAAGATATAGGGTCAGTGCCATGCACACCTGCCTAACAGATTAAATAATCAACAAATTATATGTTTGTGAACAGATTCTTTATTCTTGCAATATAAATTTAATTTCAGTGAAGACAAAGAAACAATGCCAATTTACACCAGCCAAGAATTTGGCCTTTTGTCCAAGTCCAGCACAGCAATGGCACTCTAGTTAAACATCCTTTGCCTTTTGTATAGCACACATTTAAGAAGTTGCAAGCACCTCATCCCACAGGTGCCAGGTTACTTTATTAAGTAGTTTTAAACTGTATGAACTCAAAGCAAAAGATTACTAAAGAAATAAACTGCATTTGTAAACACATTCAAGGTAAAAACCTTT
The DNA here is from genome assembly GCF_000691975.1 of Corvus brachyrhynchos. NCBI lineage: Eukaryota > Metazoa > Chordata > Aves > Passeriformes > Corvidae > Corvus > Corvus brachyrhynchos. Next base: position 3,285,388 of record NW_008237221.1, on the reverse strand, counting down.
CTGTGACTGAGGCACCAGTAAAGATCCTTTGCTCACTTTATGACTATTGGAAAGTCTTGGTAGTTCATATAACATGTGAAAAGATGTTATATACTGTGAAAGTTACACTGAAAGCAATTTAAATAAACAGTCTCCTAAAACACTGTTACGGAATTGTCTAGGCCCTTTTGGGGTGCACCAAAATATACCACCTCCCAACAACCATGAATTACTTTGGAAATGTTTCCTGTCCTCACATTATAGGCACATAAATGAAACATTAAAAAAACCCCAAACAACAGTACATCCACTGTAACACTGCTACAAACCTCCCCAAATGGTGAACAACCAACTGGAGAGAGAACCAAAAGCTGATCTCTAAGAGTTAAGTTTCCAATGTAAAGAGTGATTCTCTGAAATTGCAAACTGGCTCCCAGCAGGAGGCCTGTCAATGTTCTAGCAGTGAGACACAAACATTTGTGATATATATCATGGTACTAAACCACAAAATTGCAGTGCCTCAGCTCAAATGAGAAACTGCACAAAGTCAATACTGCTGGTAGAAGGAGAACATTTCTGCCAATTTTCACCTTGGCCTGGATTATCAGGCTGCCACCCATGTGAAGCTGGGCAAGTGAAGCTGAAGTTCACTTACTGTCTTTAATTAAAATGGCATTAAGGAACATCCTTCTGGCAACTGTGGAAAGAGAATCTCTGAGCCATTTGGACACTTCACATGTGTTAGACTGAACTTTAAATTTTCTGAAACCATTATGGGAAAGCATTCAGTATTTCTAATGCTGGCAACAAGCTGAGCCAGGATTTACAACATGATAGATGAGATAAATTCTTTTAATATTGTTCGTAAAAAGCAGCACATGGAATTAATAAATTACCTTTGGTGGTGATGGCCAAAAAAGCGGACATCAACTTGATTGTCCTCTTTCTGCATGACTTTGGCTGGCCAAAACCCAAAGCCTTTCATTTTGGCCCAAACCAACTCATGATTAGGTATCTGGGAAAAAAGTTGGATTTATTAGTGGATATGAAATATTCTGCTGTAATACTATGCTAGTACCTTAAAAATATGGTTACTGTTTGTGTCTAGTGCTTTTTCCATTTTTATCTTCTTACAATACATTTCCTTGTTAGAGATATTGCTTGTATCAAAGTAAAAAAAACCCAAAACAACAAGTCTGAAAAGGGTATAACTGTCTATTGAAAACAGAGATCTTAAGCAGACTAAAAATTAACATGTCTTTTTAGCTTCATTCAGGAGCAAAATTTTAGTTCTGTAAGCTCCTTATTCTCTTGTGAAACTGTTGTAACTGGCTGATACCCAAATTTTATAACCTATATTGTTACAGCTTTGAACTTCAATCAACACTTCACTTGTGCAAAATATCCAGGCTTACAGAGTCTTAACTATGCCTTTGAAACAAGCCCCCTGAAGTGGAATATTCAGTGCATTAATGACACCAAAACTGCAGGCTTTTATACAGAAAAGCAAACAAATAAAAATCTGTGTCAGCAACATACACAAGGATAGCAGAACCAATTGTCAGGTCGCGCATTTGACAAATAGAAACAGTTCTTGCAAAGCTGCAGTTCATCCAGCTGAAAAACAAAAGAAGGTAAATAAGCAAAAAAAATCCTATTTATGTGATTTCAGTAGCATCCCTCTCCCTTTAGCAGTAAAATTTTTCAGCCCTGCTTGGTAATTTGGTGGAGTTACTTCCGTCCATGCAAACTAAAGGTGTGAAACTGAGGTGGGATGTGAGAGGCTGAAAGACAACCTGAAGAAACATTCTTCATGTTTCAGAAAACCCAGGCAGAGGGAGAAGACTAATTGACATATTAATCATCTATTATAGATGAAATGCAAAGAATAGTTCTTAAAATTCATCAAATATTTAAAGTACATTGTGAGAGAAGTAATTCAACTGTACAAAAGGAGAAAGTGTGCCAGCTCCTCAGCTGTATTTTTGGTGTCCTCTGAATGTGGAGAAATGTTTTGATGCCAATTACAGAGTTTAGTAGGAATCTCACCTCAGGTTCAATTTGTATTAGTAAGTACAATTATTTCTAGTCCAAATATGTATTACCTGATTATTTTCAAAATTAAAATTTGAATATCAGTCTTTTTAAAATTACAATCTAGTTGCAAAAAAAAAACCCCAGCAAAACCCCAACAACAACTACAACTGCAAAACCCAACCAACCAACAAAAAAAAACTGAAGAAAAAGAAAAAGGAATTCTCGATCAGCTGCTACAGAGTCAGGAAAAAATTTATAATTCAATTGCACACCTTTTTTTTTTTTGTAATATGAAGAATAATTTCTTAGATTCTGAAATGAAAATCAAGTATCTTAACTACATCTTGGTTACTTGGTAGTACTTACTTCATGGCAGGTGTCTTTGTAAAGCATCCTTGCTATATCAGCTTGTTCACTGTCCGCTATAAATTAAAAATAGATGGTATAAACAATCACAGTATGATCACAGTGCTCACAAAGATTTGCAGCTGTCATTGCTGTGACTTTCATGCTATAATTGTCGTGCTTAAGAAGACAAAACATAATTTAATCACTTGGACAGCCCTTCCATTTAAAATTTTCTAACATTCAGTTCAGTATTTGTTTTCTGTGTCATATTTATATTCAACAATACTGCTTTTACACCGAACAATACAAGCACACATCTGAGGAGGAGCAGCAGTAGGGAGACACAGTTGCTCTTAATATGGATTCAGTCTCTTTCTCTGCTTGTGTCTTACTGACACACTGCAGTTGTCCTAAAACATGGCCCTCTGCTCTCTGCTCTGAGTGATGCTTCACAGACTGTTTATCACTGAATCTCCCTTTACACCCATGTATTCCTCTCCTGCCATATTCACATCTTTCCCCACCAGCCACAGTGTGAATCTCCTGGGGCTGCAAACAGACTGGTGCCACCCTCCTCCCAGTCTCCCTGATGGGGAGGCCACGTCTGCAGGGGAGAGCCACATTCTTCCTGAAATGATGGCTCTGGAAAACAGGACCTGGCTACAGCTTCTGAGATGGTGGTGGTGTTTTTTGACTTCCAATCAGTTGCTCATTACCTTCCCAGTGCCTGTCAGCTTCTCCGATGGCTGTACCTTCACACTGCACCAGCAGCACACTTCTGGTGTGGATGTAGCTATATTTGCTGTCACAATATGGCAGATATTGCCCAAAAGTAAAAGAAATATGTCTATAGTACATTTTTCTGCTGACACAGCAGAGAAACCCTACCGTACCCTAGGACAACATATGTATATTGGCAAAAATCTGCAGTATAGACTGACTTAGGACTTTCTGAAGAAGGAACAGGATGGCAAAGGTGTAAATTCCCACTAAGAGGTTTAGCCAGGGAGGATGAAAATAGTTCTGTAGTAGGTGGGCCAGAAAAGACCCTTATGCACTTTGATTTTTAAAGGCTTTCAAATGACTTAATTCATACTTAAGACTATCTAATACCAAATTCAATCCTGAACTTGTGAGTTTCCTACAAATAAAGACGAATCAAACAAGGCAAGCAGTAAATGTAGTATTTTACCTCCATAGAAAATCACCGTGTTGTGTAGAAGAAGTTGAGCATCTGCTTTGAACTCCTCATAACTCCTGTACTTTCCTTCATTTACTTTCTACACAAAAGAAAACACAAGACTGTGAGAAAACTCTTAAAAGTGCTGTACCTGTTTATGCAGAGAAGCTTTCACAGAAATCTGCATTATGCAACACAGATCAGACACTGCCTTTCCTGCATACAAAAGGAATACTTACAACTCTTTGACATGGTTTGTTAGTACCAGAGCACTGGCTGAACTTTTTGCAATGGTTCCTTTATGCAACGCTCAGAAGTAAAATAGATTCTTTAATACTTCACCAAGTTTAAAAAAGATTTTCCTGGTTGTAACAAGCTGAATCTGGAGTAGCTTCAGCATAAGGTGTGGCCCAGAACATTTGTTCAAACTGAAGTATGTTCCCTGAGGTGAACATTTTGTACCTTAAAATATCAGCTAGTTTCAAATCAATGTTGACTGCCTTTAAACGTCCAAGATCTTCGGTTGACAGTCAGTGCTTTCTGATGCAAGCTGATTGTCCCAGTCTTCCAAACTCATAACAAATGCCTACATGGAGCCATGCAATTCATTTTCCTAGTATGGCCTTTTGTCCGATAAGGAATGCAACATTTTCAGTTGTGCTCTCTCAAGAACATCTATGACAACTGCAATCATCAAACAAAACAACATCAGCTTATAGAATGCTATCAAGGCCAAAAGACCTTCTGTGGAAGCAGCAGAAGTTGACAGAGTGAAAGGAAGACCTGACCTATTTTCAGGCCCAACCAGTGTTGCCAGCACTTCTAGACAGGCAGCAGTGCTGGTGTCCAAAACTGTCAGTGAAGCTATTGTTTATGCATGCATTTTAATAATAAAACAAAGGCTCTTCACATCTGTGGTTGTAAAGGGCAAGATATACCACAGCACTGCATAGCAATCCAGTTGCAGGAATGAGTAAAGATGAGTATGCTGTTCATTATGGTCATGTGCAGTTGATTTATATGAGTCATGATCAGACCTTTGGTTCAGAAAAAAGGGACAAAATATTTATTAGTACTTTATTTTTGGAACAATTAATGCAAAACAAATGTTTTGGGTGAGTCTGGTTTTTCATGATGAACAAAATGATTGGTTCTTTATGAATCATTTGGATGTTTATAAAGCTGACACCTACACAAGGGCATAATGACTGAAATTGGAATATGGTCAAGAACATTGGGCCAGAGATGCAAACATAGGCACTTGAGTCTCGTTGATTTAGTTAAACAGTACTTTCTCTAAGATTTTAGCTACCTGCAGCTCCTAGTAAAACTTTAGCACAAAAAAGAATTGAGGATATTCTGTGTCTGAAAACTAGGCACCACTCAAAATGGTTTTACTTGGTAACATATTTATGAGGAAAAGTTTGAAATGTTAAGCTTCCATATCCAATGCTGGATACAATACTGAAATACTCATCATAAAGAGAATTAAATAGGATTAGGACTTTTTAGACCTTCACTGTTAAAAGACACAAAACCAGTGTGTAATTTAGAAAGCAAGTCACTCTACCTCCTGTATAGTAGGAACATCAACAGCTGAGTGCACCAGCCTTCGATACATTGGGTGTTTGTTGTCCTTCCCTTTCTTGTTTAGATCTATAGCCTGAAAGGACCACGAGACAGTGTTTATTATTGCATTAAGAATCTGCTTAAAACACATAAAAGAAGATTAGAAAATGCAATAGTTTGGAATATTTCAGGTGGGGACTACATAAGGGCAAACTGGGGATCACAACCCATGAGATTACGTGTGTCTCAAACCTGAAAAATGTCCATGTCAGAGGAACCACAGGCCCATGGCATAAACCTGCTCCTGTCAGGGCGATACTGATCCGAGCCATGGCGCCTGATAAGTGTATGTGGAAACACACACTGCTTGTGACACAAGAAATAAAACCCACCCTCTTGCAGCCCTCCTCCCTGCACAGTCACACTTGAACAACCACAATGACCCTCCACAGTGCAGCACAACACTGAATAAACCTCCCTGTCTCACACTCACCCGCTCCTTCATACGAGACACTATGAATCGCAGGTATGTGCTCATCTCTTGTTTACTTGTGTTTTTCTTCTTGATACTCTGCCAAAGAAAAACAGGATCATATTATTATTTTAAACTTGACTTCAAAATCCAGCCAATAAACATTTTCTCTGCATTAACACTTAATTTGAAAAGGTAACTTTGAATCACATAAAACACTATTTCTTAGGGAAAATCTTTTCTGGGAAATTAGTAACACTAACACGCCACAACAACTATATGTGTTGCTTTGAATTATGTCTGGGCTGAGAACTTCAGCTACAGAAAAATCACAAGTTTTATTTCCACTTGTATCCATAATAATTTGTCAAAACCTCTCATAAAAAAAGTGCCTAATTAGAATAAAGCAATGAAGAAAGGCATTTTAGGGAGCAGCTTAAAATTTATTTAATGGTCTTTTCATTAGCAAGCCATTAATAATTTTAGTAAAATAAAAAACAATTTTTAAAATAATATCCTGTACCATCTAAAAATTATGTGCTTACTAAGCAAAATGACACCATCTGGGAGGAAGTCTAATTGGCTCTAGCCAGTAGAAACTCAGAGCACTTTTTACTGCTCAAGAAACATAGCAGTTTGGGATTTTTGTGGTTCTTCCTTAATAAAATTTAATCTGGATTCTGGAACACAGATGACTACTTTTTAGCAGTTCAAGATCCAGAGTTTTTGCCTCTCATCTTAGACTAGTATAGAGACTTAACCCCACCCTTCAAAGTATAATCAGGCTAGTGAGAAGCCCTGCATACAGAAAACGTGCTGCTAGAGAGAAGGTGTCTCTCTGCAAATGCCCAATGTGCTCTTACAAAGCAGCCTTTCTAATTCCAGCTCACAGCAGCTGTGCACAGTTCTGCATGGCCTTACAACAGCTGGCTGAAGAGTGCTACCTCCTCCCTGCTTTTACCTACAGTAGCTTTCCAAAACAAAATCATGGTGAAACAACAGCATGGGTTCCAGGTTTATTATCCTGAAGTGTTTCTAATTGCCCACATCTCTTGCAAGACATTCACTCCTCCTCCCACCTCCTTGTGCACTGACTGCCAAGCTGAGTCTCCCCTTCTCATGCCCCATTTCACCACTTGTGTGCAACCTGTGTGGACCAAACTGGCTGTTACATCCTCAAAATCTCATGGTCTTTAGCAAGGTCCACATAATTGTGCAGATGATGGTTGCTTAGCAAACACAAGAAAAAAACGAATGCATGTTCCAGTAGGTAACTCAAAGAAGTATGAGCCTTAAAAATTATCAGTCACTAGAAGTGTGCTATTTTTAATTGAATTAATTGTATGTGACTCTGGACATAGGGAGCACACAGAGTACAGAGCAACTGCTTTTACAAATTTACTTGGCAAGGGTAAAATTACACATCAGTGCAAAAAAAGCTGATAGGATTTGATTGTGTCTCCCCTGTTTATATTCCTCCTGCAAGACACTGAGGAGACTGAAAATCACAGGCTGTTCCCCTGTGCTAAAGCAAACTTGCAACCTGTACATCTCAGGATTGTACTTACTACCTCTTTCTTAAAACAAAACTGCACACAGCACTACCTGCAAAGCTGCTCATTTGATTGCTTAACAGCAATTAGAATCATTACAAACTGCGCTGAAATACCAGTTCAGTCATGAACCTACTCAGATTCTGCACTGTGCATAACAACACTATAGCTTTCTCCTGACTAGGAAAAACTCTGTTGTGGAAAGGGCCAGCCCCAGGTATTTCTAATACCTACAGTTCCTTTAAGCATTATTTTCGTAATATTAATGGTTGCCTGATCTTCCTTCCAAACTCTGGACTGACAGAGAATTTTATCTTGCACTATATATCTGAATCACCTTCTGTATATTCATGTTTCACTCTGACTGCCGTGAGAAAGTGCATTCTGCTGGAATTCAAATCACCTGTTCAGTTTCTCATAAACCAACATTGCTACTGCAAATGAAAACCCAAATGTGCATTAAATTATCTGCATTATGAAACGCTGCTGTCATTTTGTCATTTCAGGCACCGGAGTGCTGCGTGCTTGCTAATGACACAGCATTTTAAAAGACTGAAACTTATAAGGACACAATAAAACTCACTTGCACTGACTAGTCCTACACCTCTTTTTCTGACATGGCTCTGAATTTATCATCCTTTGAAAGTATTTCAGAATTCATGTGAACCATTTTTCATGCCCTGCTGGGCAAGACAGTTTGAAAGAGACTGTTGAGATAGATGGTTTACAGTCTTATCCTTCAGATCATAAGAAAAGATAGATAGCTAGCTTTGTATAGTTATTGATGTCAGCAATTAATATCATCTTAAGCACCAATGAAAATGATATAATTAACTTGCCAATTCTGGCAAACTTTGATTTTTTCACTTTTCTTTCAAATCCCTACACTGATTTATTTTAAGAAAAACTTGATCTCCATGTTCCTCTACTAAATTTTGAAAGGTAATAAATTTGGAGAATTGGAGCCTATGAGCCAGCAAAATGTCTTTTTATGGCACGGTTGCTCACCCTTTGTAGAAAGCAAGTTACATTTCAACCACTTCATTCACTTTTCAGCAATAATTAGCCATTTAGGAGGTAGCAATCACATTCTTCGGAAGTTATACTGCAAAATGTGTAATTTTTTAATAAAAAAACCCCTTCTTTGTATTTTGAAGACTTGTAGTGTTCTCAGACAAGTCAACCTAGAGCCACTTAAAGCAAGAAAATAGATAATACTAGCTGGGGACTATGACTTGCATAAAATCTATTTATATTGCTCTGACACAAGATAATATACCCACTTTCAAGTCCCTTTTTTGGCAGAGCACTATAGAAGCAAATATAAATGAAAATTAAGTTTTCATTTTTCTAATTTCCTACTTTCAGGAAACAAAAACAATGATAGTGGCAAGATCCACTATCTTTTCCCTGTCAGATCTACTAAGATACTCAACTGCAAACCTTGTTCAAGTTCAAGTTTCTTTCAAGGAGACTGCTGAGATTCAATCCAGTCCCCAAAATATCAGGATCCTTATACTTGTAGATAGCCTATTTGTGGGACAAATTATCTTAATATAGGACTGTACTAGGTCTGGCTGGGATGAAAGGAATTGTCTTCACAGCAGCTTGTATGGTGGTGTGGTTTAGATTTGTGCCCAAAACAGTGTTGATAACACATGGATGTTTTAGCTCTTGCTGAACAGTGTTTGCACAATGCAAAGGCCTTGGCAGTTTCTCACTCTGCCCCCACAGTGAATAGATTGGGGAGTACACAAGAGGTTGGGAGAAGACACAACAAGGCAGATGACCTGACTAACCAAAGAGATACTCCATGGCATATAACGTCATGCCCAACAATAGAAAGGAAGAGGAGGGCCTAGGGGGAATTTAACCATCTTTAGGTCAGGAACTGTCTGGGCATCGATCAGTCCATGGAGTGTGGGCAGTGATTGCCTTTGCACCACTTTTGTTTTGTTTTCTTTTTCAGCTGGGTGTTGAGGAGACATGAGAGAGCAGCCGTGTGGTGCTCAGCTGCCTGCTCAGCTTAACCTGCAACATGGACAACTCCTCTCATTGCTTTAGAGAAATCTGCAAACCTTCTGCTCTGAATCAAGGTAAAGTGAAAGGCTTGGTCAGGCCCAGTGTTTACACAGGGGATGTAGGAGTGAAGTAATAACCTTCACAATAGCAATCCTCATATAGAAGATTAATGAGATTTGGTAGGTGAAAGGCCAAGGCTGCAGCCCAACTCTCTTCTTGTGGGTGCAGGAAATACCTTGTATTTGCCTTATTCTCTGCAGCACATCTGTTTCTTCTGGTACCTGAAGGTTACATTGCTCTTTATATTCAATATTCCAGATTAATTATACTGCCTAACTCATAAAGAGGGTAGCAATATATTGCACAGCACAGGTGTGACTTATTTAGCAATTCTGACATGCTTATAGTGCAGAAATTCACTGCAAGACTTTACAAACCACATGAGGGTAGAGCAGCCAGGGGCACTTCCAAGAAACACTCCATCCTTCAGTAGCACCAGGGATGATGGAAGTGACAAACCTCAGCACTCTGAGTTAGCATGGAGTTCTCAACTCCCAGGGTGGCAGTGGCCACTGTGCTGCAGTTGCTGCAATCTTTCATTTGAAGAGAAAAAATAGGAAATCTCTAAGAAATGCAAGGTGTCAGTGCCAGCATTCTGTCTAGCTGTAACAATTTAAATTACATTTGCTCCCTTTAAAGAGGTTTCCATTTCCCTATAATCTCCCATTAATGAATATTTGTCCCTTCCTCCCTCACCTGTCCTGTGTATACACACATCAAAGAGCTGCATCTCAGTTCAGTGATGGATTATGTGAAGGCTGCTCAATGACAGATACATGTTTCTAAGGCATCCATTGCATTTTCAGAAGCAATTCAGGTTTCAAGGGGTCTATTTGCAGAGGGGAACTATGAGCATGAGTCTAACATACACTCACCACTGCCCTGTAGAAACTTCTTGCTTTACACACTAGCCCTTGGACTCTTCCAGGGCTTAAATTGCCAGAGGAATTTGGTGCTACATATGGAAAGCTTTACCGCTCTGCCGCCCTCTCAAACTTCCAACCCTCAGGTCCTCATGTTTCCGGTACTATTAAGAAAGGTATGCAGGCACATGGAATGGGTCTCAGAGCAATCAATGCACTATGTGCCCTAAGTATCACACAGAAAAGCTTCTGCATGAGCAAAATATGCCCTAAGACTTGCCTCTTTCATGGTCAAATGCAGTAAAACTAGACTTTTAAAGCATCAGGTGCTTTTGGAAATGTTACAGCTGAATCCACAAATTGATTTCTACTTGTATGGTGCATTAAGCACTTTCTGAATATGAAGTATCATATGAATTAAATATGCTTTTATGTGCACAAAGAAGGTGGCAGGAGGCTCTAAGTGGAGGTTTCCCAGTTTCCTCACTGCTGTGGACAAATTCCTTTATACTTCATTCAGTATGTCCTATGTAGCACCCTGTTCTGTCAGCTCCCTGATTTACTCCAGGGTGCATGGGAGGGACCTGCTGAGAACTAAAACCTCCTCAGGTGTGGGCTCTGTGCACTGAGCCATGTGCTGCTAAAACTGGTCCTGCACTAGGACTTTCCTTTACCATCAATCCATGATTATTATTTGTGTGACCCCACCAAATCCTGTTTCAAGAATGTGTTTCCCCATACAGGTCTCTAACAAACTCCTACCATAATACCATAAAATAAGTCAATAAATTAGTATTATTTCCTCCTTCCTTGTATTTTGCATTAACCACCTTGACTGACAGCTGGTACCTAAACCCCCCCTAATCTGAGCACTTGAGCAACTTCACTTAAGTAACCTCCATCTTTCTGTGCTTCTAACTTTCTACTGCTTGTCATTCTCACTTGTCAAATTTTGTCTGAAGTCGATTGTGAACTGCATAATGGTTTATTTTTATGTAGTCTAGGAAATGCTCAGTACAGTACCAGAACTCAGAAACAGCCTATTTATAGAATACTTATCAGCACAGTACTTAATATCTTAAACTCTACAGATTACTTTAGTCTCCTATGTATAAACCCCAGGAATATTGAAACACCCACTACGATAGGTAAATTGGATATAAGTCCTAGCAAAGAACATGCATGGAAGACCAATCTGATCACATGATTGTACAAAAATTTAGGAGTCAAGTGAAAACACATGAATAATTCTTTCCTTCTGTTTCATGAATCAAAATCTATTTCTCTAGGACAAACGATATATCAAAATGCTGAATTTTGCCTTCCTATACTTTTTTTTAAATTTGGATTTTTAGAGAAGAAATAATAATAGTTACACCAACATGTGATCAGTATTCTCCTATTCATAATTTTGTATATATCTATTCCCCCTCCAAAAAGTTAGTATTTTGGCAGTACCTTTTGTAGTCTTTAGGTACTAAATTAACAGCTGAAGAAAATTAATTCCCTTGTTTTATCTTATTGAAGAGCAGCAATAAATGTACAAGTCTCCTTCTCCTTCAGAAACTGAGCTGACTAACCCTGTCTTGAATGGACTATTCCAATAGTGAAAAATGTGATCTCTAAGCTCATTCAATATTACGTTTTTTTCTTGTGACCTGCCTACCAGGAATTTTGCCGATAATGCCAATTTATTTCACTTAAGACAGTGATTAGTCAAAAGTCAGGGAAAAATTTCAGTCAGTGCAATGTGGTTTGAATTGAACTTTGTTTGACTTTTGACTCCTGCTGAGAGTTATATAGAGTAGAAATATATTCAGAGTGGTACCGTCAAGTTAAAAAAAGAAACAAATGAGGAACTGGACATTGTTGTTTATGGATGCAGTGGAGAAAAACCATGAGCAGGCAAACAGAGTTGAGAACAAGGTATGAAAGCGCTTGTTATAAATTATATGGGAGGAAAAATATTTTTTAGTTATGAACAAATCCTTAGCAATGGCTTTTATAAGATAGTTCTGAGTAGTCAAGTGTGCAAGATAAAGCTGCACAGGTTGATCAAACTAATACAATGAGAAATTGTGAAATGAAAAATCCAAAGGCTTGCTGACCTTGGCAGCATTATAGAAGCAATCTTTACATAAGAATGAAGTGTTCTTAGATTATTTCTCCCAATATATTATGTTTTAAACACACTTTTACTTCACTTTTGTAGAGCTTTGAAATCTCCAAGTGAAAAGTGCTATGTCCAGTTATGAGAATTAAATATGAAAATATATGTATCTCTTTGTCCCAGCTATCACTTTTCTTGAAGGTACATATTTACGGCTGATAATGCAACGTAAATCCCCCATTGCCCTTATGCAACTTGGTTAAGCTCTGTTACGCCCTCTGGACATCAGCCAGGGCTCTCTCCACATTATTAGTTTTTTGAATATAGGCCACTTTCTTGCCTTTAAAATGAAATTAGATCAGTCATTTCCTAGGAGGGTGGGGAGAAAGTAGCAGAATACTGAAGGATGAATACTGACGCAAGGATGCTGACTCCCACACTTACAGGGACTGTGCAAGCCTCCTTAGTCCAAGTTTGCAGAATTAGGGCTTGAAGGGATTTGAATTAACAACAACAAAAAGAGGAGCTGCTGGCACAGAGGGAGGAAGGATGCCATGGCATTCACAATGGCAATATTCACAAAAATAGGTTGATCTTCACCTAAGCAAGGTGAACTTTGGCACTAAGCAAGCCAAAGGCAGGAAGTATTTAAGAGCCCCCAAAACCTTTCCTTATATTCGTATAACGAAAAAGGAACCAATACGCAGAAAAATAGGCAGAGAGCACATGGCTCAATTTTCACAGGACTTTTTTTTAAGGTAAACATTTATTTAATATCTTTGCCATAAAGGACATCAAGGCTTCAGGATAAAAGTCAAACTGTTCTCCAAGCTGACGTATCGGAGCATATTTCAAGCAATGATTCAGCATTTTCACTCTGAGGACATCCATGTTACAAGATGTTATAAAACCACCTCATACACAAGGTGGCATAAACCATCTACATTCTCTACTCTCACCAGGCATCATCTAAAATTCCCAGCAAACTAGAGTGGAGACTAGATGCAGTTTACCTAATTTTAACTATTTATAGGAATTATTAATATTTATAATAACACCCAACAATTATTAGAGATTTATTTAAAAATCTGAAAGCAATTCATTTATATATGGTCATACTTTGTCGTTAACAGAGGGAATATTGACTAGCTAAATTAAATGCTAGCAATTCAATATGGAGAGATGCAGTATTTGTCTTTATTCTTAACAGTTTATTCCCTGCCACTACTTCTTTTTCATTACTTTCAACTTCCTTGAGGCAGGCTTGATTTTCTTGCTATTTCCCTAAACCCTGAGAGCTCCCAGTCTGAGGCAACAGGTTTTTTAGAATTCGTTCTAAGGTAACAGCAATCAAAAAGTGCTGCTTTGAAACAAAGCAATCCACGTGTTTTCAACAACTGCTTCTCCATCCAACGAAGTGCCTGAAACCTCACATTTCCTGCAGCACAGATAATCTTAAAATCAGTCTGCTGCTCTACAGCTAAATCCAAGCTTTTGCAAAGGAATTGCCTCTCCCTCCAGCAATCCTAGGCAGAGTGGAACTGGCAGTTTTATGCCTTTCTGTACCAACAGTTTTATCTGAAACGTTCATATGCATTATTCCTTCCACAGGAAGGGAGCCTAGCTCTGTAGGAAGCCTAGTGAAGTGCTCCATTTGGGGAGGTGATACAGAGATGAAAACAGCAATAGGTATTTGGCTGATTCAAGGCTAGGTACCATCCTGACTAGAATGTTTAGTCTTCTAATGACACATAGACAACATATCTGCCCATTCTTGGAAAGTATATAAAATATACTTTTTGCTGTCTCCCTACCATACTCATAAGAATAGCATTTTTAAAGAAAAAGCAACATAGATATGGACGCCCTGAGTGAAATCCAGATTGCCCTTTTTGCACCAACAGAATCCACATCAGTAAATGAAAAGCAGGATTTAACTCCATATTTTTGATACTGCCTTCATCAGTAACATGATTGTGGCTTTATAACGTAAAATATCATTCCAATAAAATATTAAGAATGCAAGTCATCAAAATACAAAAATGATTCATTACAATGACGTTAAGTAAAAACAGTAGCATTTTATACAGCAATTTGTTTACTCTTGTCGAAAGTTCCCACACTTTACTGCACTTAGGTGCACACACTCTGACACAGGGTACTGTGCAAGTAAAACTTGTTGGAGTCTTCAAAAATAGCCATCTGCTACAGGCACCACATTTTGGTACCTCTGCATAGATGCTCTAGGTATGTACCATCATTTCAATATTCAGTTCTTTACCCATTAACCTGGCCAGACCATCTGGACACCTTAATGAATCTATTAATGAATATCAATCCTCTAATCAGCACATGAAATCTCATAGGTACTCACCCTGCAAACTGGGCACTGCCAGTGACTACTGCTGTCTCTAAGCCTGAACTCATCAGACAAACACTTGGAATGATACACACGAAAACACAGGTCACATATCAACACCTCTCCAGGCAAATGGCATTCAAAACAATACCAGTCATGATTTTCTGTTTCCCAGTCCTACAAAAAATACAAAATATTTTGGTATGACATTCTGTCAAAATCTGCAGGAACTAAGAACAAAATTGATATGTCTTGAAATCCAGCAGCAATTAGACATTATAAACATTTTAAGTGGTGTATAATGTTTAAAAAACAGGGGAAAACCTACGTGCTTAAAGATCTTCATCAATTTAATACACACTAATGCCAATAAAATATGAATGCCAAGTTTTAGTTTTTTCAAGTGTCTGATTAGTTACAATTTCAAATATGAGCTCTGTCCACAATGAAAAGTGGGTTTGTTTTCTACCTTTGTGTAAAACATTTGTTGACCTCTCTGTATTAGACTGCAAACAAAAGTTTGTGCACCTCAACAGACCATACCTATTTTCTTGGACTATTTCCCTTAGTTTGATTGTTACAGTATATTTTCAACTGTAATTTTCTGAAGGGCGGTCCCTTCCAGTCTCTACTGTCTTAAAACTGACAACTTTTCAGCATTGAAGTGTTGAGTTACAAGAAATAAATGAAATCATGAACCAATTACTGCAAGAAATATTTCTGCTAAGCAATCCCAATGCAATTCAAAAAATATAAAATGTTTCACTTGCCGTGCTCAAATAGCACCAGGCTCATTCCTGAAACATTCTACAGAAGACAAAGGATATGGTTCTGTGATGCACAGATGTCTTTAATATACTCTTCCTTGAAAATTCACCCCCAACGGCCAAATTCTGACCTTTGAAACATGTGCACAAGCTTTGCTGAAATAAATGAGAGCAGCATGCATATAATTTGGAAGCAGAATTTTGCTCTAGGAATCTATAGTTCTAAAACCAAGCAGAATTGCCAGTGGCCACTGTTAAATGTTTATGTTTGTTATCTGAAATGCCACAGTTTTCCCTAC
>NW_008237221.1:3268100-3269728 GCF_000691975.1 Corvus brachyrhynchos | reverse complement strand
CCCTACACTTAGAAGACAAAATAGCTGTCATATCTCAGATAAAACTCCCAATGCCTTTTCATGTCAAATGTCACTTTTCAATGGGTTCAGATCTCTGAAAAAATTACTCCTATTCTTCAATAAATTATCTTGGTAAAAATCAGATCAAGCTATTTTTAATGTCATGTTGTAAAGGTGGAGTTAGCAATTCCCACCAACTGCCAGAACTGGCATTTGTCTGATTTTCATTATTCTGTGCCTGGGAACTACAGTCCTTGTGTGAAAGGTCTCCTCCAGCGGAGCAGCGTAAGAAGTGCCACACACAAGTGGCGCTTCCAGTCCCTTCTGCTGAAGAGCAGCCGTGTTGTGTACAGAACTCATCTGACCAGAGCCCCCATGAACACAAGAGATTCTGGGACAGCCTCAACCCAAACTGCCTGCACTAAAGTTTATGTACCATGAATGTTGGATTGCAGGGGCAGCAAGTTTAGAGGAGAAAAACTGCCCTATGAAATCGTAACCAGTGATTTTTGAACTCAGAACTTTGCCCTCCTTTGTTGTGCAGATTAACAGAGTAACTTGACCTGTTATCATTTCTCCTAATTTCATTTTATTGGCAAATTCTGTATATCTCAAAATGGCATAACACCACCAAATTTGGCTGTAAAGAACACTTTCTTGTTTCACCAAATCTTTCCCCTTCCAAAGTCCAGTGGCCATGTACTTTGGGAGTCCTTTCTTTAGGATATTTTGTAAACAACTAAAGATACTGCATTATTGGTGAACTTGATTTGCCTGCAGACTGAGAAAAATCAGGATAAAGTAGTGGTTTTTATTTCTTTTATATTAACTGTATGTATGAAATGAAAAAAAAAAATCAGGTGGCAGTAAAGGGCCAATTAAGCAAGAAAAATAATCAGTTTTGGTTGAAGGTATGTTAGATAAAAACTAAACTGAGAAGACCCTAACAGGTCCTGCAATTTCACCACAGAATCAGGATACCAGGATTCTTAATTTTTGTTTGCACTAGTTACGTATTCCTATCTCCCAGATATTCCATTGTTAAGAAATATGCTGGCAAAGAGATGTGGAATTTCAAAACATACGGAAATATATTTGCTGGCAAGAAAAATCATACACTCAAGCCAGAAACCATGACGTTAAATAAAACACCAGAAGAAGCTTCCTTCAGTATTCACACGGTAAAGTTTTGAAAACCTCATTATTTCTAAATACAAGGTTTTTCACAGAAAAATGTTTTAGTTTAATGCAGTATATTTAGTGCATAAGTATACATAAAACATTAATTTGTGCAATATATTTGAAAAGCTAATAAAAAAAGATTTTAAAAGGAACATAACCCTTGTGGACAACTGCCCTATTGACTTCAATAGCGAGGTCAGAGGAATTAATTTTCCTCCAACAACAATGAAATGTTGGTCATTGCTTCTCTCGGTTTACCTATGTGTGAATGGGAGGGGAATGTGCTCCCAGCACTTTGTTGGTTTTTTTGTTTGTTTTTTTTTGTTTTTTTTTCATGCAGGAAATGGGATTAGTTTAAGTGTGCCCAGCTCCGGCTGCCAGCGCTCGGGGTCGGGCAGGTCAGGGCGCTCCTGCAGCCGCAGGGCGGGAGGGGGTGGCGGTTCGGC
>NW_008237221.1:3241977-3267735 GCF_000691975.1 Corvus brachyrhynchos | reverse complement strand
GAGCCCGCCGGACACACGGCACGCACACTGAACCCGGGACCGGGAGTGATATGGATGATGGTGGTGGCTAAGAGAGTAGACTAAGCTATCCTAATGGAAGACAGAAACGTAATAGAAAATATGACAGAATTCAAAACCACATAGTGCAAAAATTGTTCACCTTGTTTTTTGCTGCTGTCTGGGAAAAAGGCTGCATACCGTAGGCCTTTCAAAATAAAAACAAAACAAACTTTGTATCTATACTGTAAGCCATCTGATTATCAGGATATACACAAGGCTAGAAAGAATTCATGCACAGTGACCAGGAAATCAATCTGTTAGTTCTAACTTTTGGTTGCACACATTTCCTCCTGCATTCCTGGAATGCTACCTGACACTTTCACCACATTTTACTTCTTTAAAATATCCCAAATATGATTAAAAGAACCCAGCACCCATCATTCTTATCCATATACACACCCACCACCAGGCCAATTTAAAAATCATCAAGAATATTAATGATTGTTAATTAATGCACTCTCTTTGATACATAAACCTTCTCTGGGCATCTAAAAAAGATCCTTCTAACATAATTTACTGCATAGGGAGTGGCCCCACCAAAATCAAAGCAACACCTTTGCTGCATATTATCAAAGGTTAGGCTATGATTAAAACTCACAGTCTGTATTTGTGTATAAAAGGTGAGACATTTTCCCAGGGCCACGCAGACTGAAGGAAGGATCTCCGCCACAGGGACTCCGTTTCCTGACGCAGGGCAGGGAAGGCCTCCCAGGTCACTGTGCTGGCAGACAAAGGGAATCCTCTGCTGCCTTTGGTTCAGCGGCACCAGTGACTGGCCCCGAGAGGGAGAGGATTTGGCAGCAAAGGTGCCTAACTCAGATCCAACGGGAGGCCTTCCCCCTTCGTTCTGCCCAGCTGCCCGCTGTGTTTGTAAATCTATGCATCAGCCGGGCAGCAAATGTGTTTGGGGGACTGCGTGTAATAGCCAAAGAGCTATGCTCTGTTAAGCAGAGTGGGATCTTGCAATCATATGGGTCACATGTGGTCACTTGTTCTTTATATTCAAATCTGTCAAACATTGTATCATAAAGGTCACTTTGCACTGACATAAATAGCTGAGATTTCTCAGCAACATGAGCGAAGCACTGCAACAATTTCAAAAATACAACTTAATTTATGACCGGTACGTAAGCTTACTTTTGTTTGTCATTTGTCTTAAGTAGGTTGTCTTAAAGAAAATACATACATTTATTCTGTAAGTACAGAAAAATAACACGGAATAGAAAATGTCAGGCTATCCAGAACATTTGACAATTTAAATACAGATAAACCCAACAGAAAGGAATGAATCATCATGTCGTAGCCTTTACTGTAAAATAAAATACATAGTTGTTGTCAAGGAAAGAATAATTTTAGTGCACAAAGAAAATGTCCATTATAATGCAAATGTACATGGAAAAGAAATGCTTACTCATTAGTAATGGAGATTTACTTAGCTGTAATTGAAATAGGGAATCTGTATGTTGGAGAATGTGACATCCTGCTGTACAATTAGCATACCATTAAGTAGGAGATGTGAAGCACATACTGACAGTAAAATTAACAATAACTTAAAGGTCACAATTGTAACTATTAGGTCACTTCCATACCACAGCAAGCCCGTAATTATTGTAAAAAAAAAAAATATGTTAAAACAAGTAATAAATTTTCATTTTCATATAAAATATATGTAGGCATAGCACACGAAAACAGTATAGCCTCCTTTCTTACACTTTGTCTAAAAGGACCACTTTGCCTTTTTATAATGCACATTCCATTAACATAGCTCATTTCTTACCTGTTAATCTGGTTTCTCCAAGTCCCTTAATGGTAGCCCAGATACTCGGTATTAAGTCACTCTACTATCAGGTGGAGAGAGGAAAAGGGAGGGGGAAAAAAGCAAAACTCTATTCATGAAACTCCCCTTTATGGGGATTTGCTGGTTTCACACTGTTGAACTAGATTTCCCAAACAATCCAAATTATGGATATCCTTTGGACCCAACCAGTAAGCTAAAAAAAAAAGGGTCACATATATGGGAAAGACAGTTATAAGTCAGTTACCCCTTTGGCACAATCATGTTTATTTGAGAATAATATACATACAGTTCTGTTGTCCTAAATTCAATATGATGCAAATGAAGGAAAAATTTCCCATGGAGTTCATGGTTCCCAGCATTTCCTGTGTGGCATTTGTCCCATAGCACTCTTTGCACGTTTTTTTCCCCCAGGTGTTCTGTTTTAAGTGCTTCTCCAGAGCTTCTTTAACGTGCATGCTGCTGTGGTGTTCCTCTCTCTCTCCCCCCTACACTCACGTACACACAGCTCCTTCCAGATCACCGGATTTTCATTCAGACCCACCTGTGCACAAACTCCTTGTCAGCCCTGCATGGTGTCTATGCTTTAACAGTCCCTAGAGCTCCAGCTGTCCAGTGGATAAGAAACTTAGAGCAGTTTTTCACTGGTCTAAAGGAAGAGTATTTGCAGACACACAGCAGACTTCACCAACTGTGTATTGTAACAATTTTGGTCTGTCACAGAGGTGGAATCTAGAATGGCAAAGAGGTCCATGCCAGAAGAAAGAAGTCGTTTACAAAATACAAATTATTTAAAAATGGTAGTATTTGCATGCTACATTTATTTCAAGACATCTTCAAATCACCAGCCCAAGATTTTAGTGTAATCTTTCCATGACTATTTCATAACCCTTTAAAGAATGCCAATAAATGATTTCCTACTATTTCTTAGATTCCTATTTCTTTAACATGTAATGAGATAGGCCATGCTCAATTTAAAGATATAATTTCTGAAGCAAATGTTCTGGATTCTGGTATTTTAGGATTTGGGAACAGCCATAAGGAACACTTCCATCTCTTCTCACCTCTATCAGCTTTAACATCAGAGTTCTTCACATTTCCCCCCCTTCAACTAAAAGAGAAGCTTTTAAAATCTTGTTTTTTGATGTTAGGTTTCTTTGCTGGCCTTCAGCAATTCTTCACTGGAACCCAACAAAGCTGACCACCAGTCCCTATCAAGTAGAAAGATACACTGAAATAAATGCCTCGCACATGAATGATGCTTTTTTTTTTTTTTTTTTTCACATCTTTGATTTTGCTTAGGTTTTGCAACGTGCATTCATCATCATCTGCTGTTGGGAAGTAATTCCTATCTTCTCTACTTAATCTTTCATATTTCAAATTTTCTGCTGTAAATTAAAAGCCTTTATTATACTAAAAAGTGGTGGTACTGCATTCTAGCATGGATGTATCTACCATCTCATTACTCTTCTCTGGTATCCGGGTCCTCTCCTTAAGAGGACTCAGAGTATGCTGCAGGAACCTATGCCCCCACAAAGCAGCATCTATTTCTGTCTAAACACGTTTTCCATTCTTAATAAATCAGTTCCTTTCTGTCTTTTTCAGGCAGCATCTGCTCCATCAAAGCTTTCTCAATTAGACATGAGCTTTACTAAAGGTAATTGCTAAAACCTTGCAGTACATCTCTATGACTCATGAATATCAGGAACCGTGGTGGGGGTGCATTACCTATGAGACTTCTGTCCTCCAGCAAAAAACCTGAAGAAATGCTTCTTACTTGTATATTTGTTGCAAATAGCTACTGCCCACTTCATTGGTCTGTTCTGTACTTCTCTCAAGATGTAAATACCATAATCTGTGCCCCACAAAAAAGGCAGCCTGAAACAGGCTTGGACAGGAGCAGTTGTTAGCAGCCCTTATGAGCTGCAGAAATGCTAAACCAGCATTTAGCTCAGCTTTGAAATGCCCCCCTTTGCCCATCTATCACTGCTTTTGCAATTCTGTTCAACTTCCAAGTAACTGCTCTGTAGTAAGAGGAGTTTACAAAGTGTGGCTGATTATCTGTAGAACTGCAGAGATTGGAGCCTTACTCCTTTTTTTTTTTCAGGCAGTATAAGTGCACGTGGTGCGTGCACACTGGCCTCTATTTTAAACAGGCTGTACCTCGCTGGGTACAGTAGCCAGTAAGAATCTCCAGATTATCAGGGGTTTCTGGCAGATGTACTGGTTTCCACTCAGACACCAGCATGCACCAAATAATACCTGGGTTGAACAAACATAATGTGTCATGAAACACCATTCCCAGTATTTTTTCAAATGCAGTGGGGACACTGTGTATGTTTTTGACCAGAGGCCTTAGCCTGCTGTGAGGGCAGTCTTCCTACTGCCCTTTGGGTTAGCCTTCTCTTCATGCCACATCCCTGGCTCCATCTATTCCTTAGCAAGCATGAATCCTCCTGTAAACTTGCCTTCAGTAATCTGCTTTTATCTTTTCATCAGAACAATGATGAAAAGGTTAGGCTTCAAACTGAGAAAGGTGTGATTAATTCCTTGATGGCTCAGAGGACTTACTCCATCTTTGCAGCAGGTAAATGGTGAGTTAGCCCTTTAATAAAGTATTTCCCTTTTATCATTGCTGTAAAGGATCCATATTTGATCAGGACAATTGCTTTCCAATGATAAAAGTTTCTTAGATCATCACATGTTTTACATTTAATGCTAGAGCAATGCTTTGGGGTAAATTCAGCATCAAAATAAGCTTATTTTCTCCCCTGCAGTTTTCCTGTATCCATGTGTTTACTAGATATATTTCTTCCTGTTTTGCATCTATGTTTTTCCTACTGCTTTTGCTCATCAAAAGTGCTCAGCAAATAAACATGCATACATCTCTCTTTCAAAGCCAAAAAGACTTCAGCAGCTAGAATCCCTTTGTGAAAATTGTTTCACTTTATCTTCTCCTTCTTTTTCTAGAAAACTACCACAGCAGGTAGCTACAATGTGTGCTTTTACAGACAGGATAATCTATTCATTCAGATCAGTTGCCTTTATAGATTCTTTTCTTTGTTGACCTGGGCTTTATCTTTAAAATGGATTCCCATAAACTGACTCTGTAGGACACTTTGTAGGTATTCATTACTCATATTTTATCACAAAGAAATCCAAAGTAATTATGATTCACGTCCTCACAACTATTGAGGCATCTTGCTTTATTTCAAGTACATTTATTTATTTGTTAATTATGGCCTAAGTTTTAGTACCTCAGCAATTAATTGGAATTTCTTGTTTTACATGATTTTTAAATTCTCTTATTTTAGAAACTCTTTCTATTCTAAAAAGAACCAACACAAAATCATCAGGCAGGGGAGAGACCAAAATGTCCTTCTCCATAGTGCATATTAAAACACAGATGTATTTATGGGCTTGTAACAATCCATTTCTACTTTCTTCACCGGTAACTGCTTCCTCTAATGATGCACTGATGCAGGAAGATTCAGGTGCTGCAGACAATTCCACATACTCTCAGAACACTTTTGGCTTTCTTTCACTGAATTTAATCTGCAAGCCTAAGTTAGTCTAATTAACTTATTGCCAGTTTCTCTTAGAAGTCTTCAGTTTCTGGCAGAAACCACCCAAGTCTTCTCTGGATTCGTGCCAGGACAGGTAGATTTTTATTCCCCTTCCTACCTTGCAGCTGTGTTCTGGACAACTTGGGGTGATAGGCCCCAAAGTACAGAGCCAGGCTCTAGGTCCCAATGCTAAAGAAATGAGGTTTTTTTCAAGAAGTGTAGTAGCACGTCAGCAGCCAAACTAACTGCTTTAAACCCCTGTCACACTTATCTCAGATGAGATGTGCTCCTGAAGTAATGAATAAATCTCAATTTCCTTCCCAAGAAAATCGTGTTTGGGTAGTAGCAGTGTACATGATTTAAGGTGAGACAATACAAGTATTCTCTTCCAGGATATTAGAAATAGGAAATAATTTCAAGTGAAAATGTTTTTTTCTTTCTTTACGTTCCAAGAGAGTTCAAGGTTAACAGAAACTTTCAGCTTATCTCCTCAGAAACTGGATTCACTCTGCTATTAATGTCACAAATTTTGACTTAGGTGGAGCCAAGAGGAGGTCTGTAGGCTATTTTCATTAGGGAGATAAATCAGTGATGGAGTGAAGTATTTATCAGGTGCAATGCCTTTTATTTCCTCATTATGGTTTTGTTCCCCTAGAAAGAAGGTGAATCCAGACTAGAAATAAACCATCTCTTTTCTTGTAGTTCCAAGTCTCCTTTCAAGAACTGTGAACAAAAATGGTCTTCTTCCCTTTTCTTGCTTAAAATATGTTTACATTGCTTCTCTGGTCTTATTTTGTAGTGTTTCTTTAGGTTGATGTTTCAGCACACACAGAAACACTTCATCTGAACCAACAGCAGAACCTCCCTCCTACAAAGGTTCCTTAAATCTCTTGCCCATGTGTCCTGTGCTGTAAGTGTGGCTGGTATTGTTTCAGCTGTCAGAAAGGCACGAGGACTGCCTTTATTGTGAATGAAGCACGAATATTAATAAGCCCATAAAAGTCAATGACATTTCATTTAGTGACCAGCATGACATAATAATAAAAGATTCAAATCAGTTGCCAGAGATACAGAGCATTTTGAACCCACAAAGTTAATAAAAACAACACTACTAGGTCAGGGTGGGCACAAAAAGGTGCAAGATGCGTATTTTCAGAACAAACTCAAGATAGACTGATCTCTGTCATTATTCTGTTAGCATAATTTAAATCCCATAATGGAACCTTCACACAGACTAGTCTGACTAGTTTACTTCAAACCAATAGGTAAATTCTCATTCTTCAGAACACCCTTCCAATCAGAAAAGAACATTTTGTGAAATCTGTGAACAACATTATCAGTATCTCAACTCCAGAATGGAGAGTGAAAGCTTCAAAGAAGAATACAGCATTACATCAACTGAATTTTTTAAAGTCAAGTTGGCAAAGCTGAGAGAGGCAAGTGAAGATGCTGACAAGGTTGTTTCACCAGCTTAAAAGAAGCAGCATCTCTCTGCCATCAGATGGAGTCTACTAGTGTCACCTTCAGTAAGGTGAAGATTCTGCAAACAGTGTGAACTCCCTTTCCAGAGGAAAAAAAATAAGGATGAGCAGAGGAGAGAAAATAAATACCCCTGAACAGATGGGAAGAGAAAAACAAGATTGGAAAAGGAATGCAGAGAATTGCTTACTATTCTTAACCCATCTGGAGGCAGGAAGAACCACTGGAATGGCTGTGAGGCCACTCTCATGAGCTGCATGTTAACAGCCTCAATCCAAAGACAGAACAGGGTCTTGGCTTTAATGCAGAAAGAATTTCTCATCCATGACTTGGGAATTCAGAATTCTAATTCGCTTCTCTAGGACAAAATAGTCCATGCTTTGATTTGATGATTTGAAAATATTTGCTTTTCTGAACTTTCACATATCCACTAAATTTTTGGTTTATTAATAAGCAGAATCACATCTGCAGTTTCTGACAATAATTTGCAAGAAAATCATTGTATTTAGCACATGGCAGATTGATTTAATGGCAGTCTTTTGAAAAATTAAGCTCTGAATGATGGGACCTTACAGGATGGAAAGACAGACAAAAAAGAAAGATTCAAAGAGTTTCAGAAGCTCATCTTCCTTGAGTGTTCTTGTGTGACCAAGCTGGTCTGTGGCCTGACCTCAAAGCCTCCTCATACTCTCCCTGATGTGTGGTAATAAGGGATGGAAGCCAGTTTGAATTTTTTCTCTCATGGGATCAATCATTAACTCTTTGCATCAGTGAATCACCAACTGTAAAAGAACACTGGTACTTTCACAATAATTAGGAATCTATCTGGAACATTCCAGCCTGGAAAATTGTCAATTTCTTCAATATGTGAAAAATATTAACTAATATGGCTTGGGCTATGTTTGGCTTTAGATCAGTGAAATAACACAGGACTTTACATTAAAGGCCATACAGATGGATAAGGCAAATGGAGAATTTTTTTTAAACACTGAAGGAGATTTTTCTTCATTTGGTGTGACATGTTCTTCCTCTTTGTGCTCTCCAGTTGTAAGAGCTTTCATGATGAAGGCACTGGCTGTCACTATTGCTGTTTCATATTATCCTTCTGCTCCTAACTGAAATGAATGGGATGCACATTAAAACCATTCCTCAGCCTAGTTATTTAGAAGCCCCTAGCTTGCTAGAAGGAACTGGTAGCTATTCAAGCTGGTTTTGGATTGAGGTTTGGTTTTGTCTGTTGTTGTTTGGAGATTTTTATTATTTAAAATTTATTTTGTGTACAGAAAAGATTCAAACCCTCACAGTGACAGTTCTTAAGCTTTTTACAATTATCTTCATATTTATGGAAACTCAAGATGACATAGACAGTTCAAAAAACAGCTTCTGGCTACCAATACTGACCTAGCATGGAAAAATCAATATAATTACAAAAGCAATTAAGCATGGCAAGCAAGGAATCAAACCTTTGCTCAATCTAAAGTAATTTAGATTAACACAAACATAACAGCCAAAAATACTGCTTTCTTAGAGACTGATCCTAGTAAAATTGAACCTGCAACACATCAAATCACAAAAATAACTGGGTGTGTGCCTAAGGTCACTTGGGTTAACAAAATCACCTTCAAGACTCACCATGCTGACAGTGGGTTACTACAAATGTTAAAATGATGGGAATACAGACAGAGCAGAGAGATGGACTATTTAGGCAGCCTTGTGACTTATCTGGTGTTGCTTTGGGCAAGCACCAGTACTTTCTCCATTTAAAATACCTGGAAAAATCCCCAGTAATGAATTAGCACACTGAGAATACATGTGTGTGTTGGGAAAAACCACATTGCATCTGTAATGTTTTCTGAAAACAGGAAAAAGCAATGAAACTTCCCCTCCAAACAGTATCCTCTCCACTAAACTAAAACATCTTTAGAGGGAAGAATTGGAAAGGCAATAATTTAGATAGAGAGAGGACCAAATAAACAGGAAAATGACTGTAACTGACCTCCAAAGTCAGACTTAACTAGCCAGAAGAATTGCTGGCTCTTTCTATAAGCAATCAATTAAATGATCAGAAAACAGAACACTGTAAAAGAGTAATTTCTTGAAAATATAATCACCTTTTATGCATTTTTCAGTGAAGAAATAGCTCCCAGTGCCTTAACTAAGTGTGAAGCCTCACTCTTCACATCTCATTAGGGAATTTGGCCACTATGAACCACTTTTAAACCACAGCAGTGCTGTGGGATGTGTTGCAATCAGATGCAAACAACGAACTCGTGTTATGAACACATCTCCATTTTAGAAGAGCACAATATTGTTTGGCTTTATGAACACATGAAAATTGAAATTATATATTTATAAAGCCTTTCTCTGGGTCAGAGCAATTTTATGACTTTAATCATGAGGAGAAGAATTAGCACATTAAATGCTCAAAATAGTTCAGTGCACACTGTCTGTAGAAAAATGTAAATGAGTAAGACAAACTAACCCTAAAAACTGTATCTAACACGCCCACAAAGCCACAGGACATCGGTACTTAAATTCAATTTCTTTCCTTGGGGTTAGACTGAGTACTATTTTACACAGATAAAAGTACATAAAAATCATGGCATATCAGAAAATAGTAATGAATAGGTAAGAAGATTCATTATTATTTTCTTGAAGAACTATGTTTCCTTTCTATTTTATCAACTGCACTGAAAACATAGTTAACAGCACTGATTTGCCATTTTTTTTTCTAAATCCAAAGAGAAAGGGGATTTTTTTTATGCTGATAGTAAGTAGAATGTCCAAATTCCAGAAGTTCTGTGAGAAATAGAAATAAAGCATTTAGAAAGAAAGAAAAAAGTAAACTTCCATTACCAGACTTCAGGACTGACATTTCCCTTGCAAGGCAAGAAGCTGAAGAGATTTTGTTCAATTGTATAGTAATGGCATCAACAAACAGAAAAATGCAAAATTCCTAACCAAAATCCTGAATAAAAATGCAAAAGAAATTCTTCTCTCATTTATTTTGTGTCAAATGCATTAATCATCTGCAAGATAAGAACGCCTGTAAGATGAGAACACATTTTGAAAATGTGCAAAACATCTGGCAAATGAGCAAACAAAATGAATACCTGCACAAGCCCTGGAGGTATAATATTTGGAGCAAAGTTCTTGTAGAGGTACCAACCCTTAAATGTCAGTTGGAATACAGTACATTTTGCTACTGACACCACATTTTAAATTTACTAACTTATATAAAAATATTTCTCCCACATGTATCTGACAGAAAAAGAGAATAATTTTATACTCTTAAATATGATCATTATTTTTTTCCCAGTTTTTCTGAACATTAATTTTCATGAGCTGTCCCTTTTGGAAGAGCCTCCTGATGCCCTCAAACTGTTTTGTCTTTGTACCTCAGCTTGTTATTTTGTATGATATTACTAAATATATGAGGTTTTGCTTAATTTTTTTACCACATCTTCAACATACTACCAGAACAATGAGAGCAAAGCAGTATAATTTTTCTGAAGGCTAAGAGTAACCCCATCAGAGATCGTGTCCTTACTGCATAGATCTATCTTTATGTCAGCCTATTGGATAGGGCAAATGTTTGGAAACCCCTAAGCAAGCACCACAGATTATCAAATGAATCTTTTCCAAATAGAGCTGTGTTTTCATAATCTCTATACTTTCAATTATTGTCACTATTTAGCCATCAGTCTGTAGTCACCATCACAACCAGTACTTTCAGGTCCTGTGGCATCCTCTAGTCAGGCACCTCTCACAGTAACAGACAAAGGTGCTCAGCAGTTTTGTGGCCAAGGCCAGTAATTTTTTTACTTACAAAAATTCAGATCCAAAACTTCAAAAGTGTAAAAAAACACCAAGCAAATACTCAAATAAAAAAAGGGGGGAGGGATGATAAGAATGTGTCCCTTTACTATCTCCTTGGGGCAGCCTGTATTTTCTGACAATCCAAAAGCATTCCAGCACTGGTGTCAGTGGGTGGTGGATTGGTTCTTAAGTCCTCTCTTTCCATTATGAGCTTTCCAAGTTCCAGTAGTACCAGTCAAACCAAATTTGACAATTATGTCAAGTGCTAAAGTTCGATGAGCCTGAAATCCCTATTTTAACATTAATAACCCTGCTTCATAGAGTTCCATCTCCTCCAAGCGAACCTCCAAAAAGAATTCAATGTGTTTGCCCTCACTGAAATGTAACTTGAGCTCATGGTTCAACAGTCATTAGTACCAGATTTGAGCAGTGCTGAATTACAAAGAACTACAAACTGCTTCTTGATCAAGTGCAGACAAAGCCTCTGTAAAACCTTCCAGTGTGTCCAAAGCAGGAACATACCAAACTTCATGGGTTTGCACCAATTTTCGAAGAATGGAAAATACTTGATCTGATGTCGAGTGATGACAATGTCACTTTGTTACTCATTAAAACTTTCTGAATAAAAGAACAAAGAGAATGACTTTATACCAAATCAATGTGTTTTGCTTCATCTGTCTGCAGCATTATGATTCAGTATTAGGGTCAAAAAGTTGGGGTTTGGGTACTATTGCAGTATGGCCTGGATCAGAAGCTGATTCTTATTTTTGCATAAAACTGTTAAGTCAAGTGTGGTGCTCTGAACTACTGAGATGGCCACTACACATATGGTCACAGCCCAAAGTATCAGTGCTTAGCAGTCATGCTGAAAATGCAGTCAGTGCTTCTAACTAAAGGGTTATTCATAACGTGACTTTAACAGCATCTTCAGTCAAGTCAAAGACGACGCTTTTTTCTCAGAAATAAAATATTTGTGTAATTCTAATGACTCACAGGGAATTTACAGGCTGGTTATCTTTCAAGTTTTGTTAAACAAATGTTGCTAATAAGCAGCAGGAACATTATTTGAATGACTATATAAGAAATGGCTATTGTGAGGCATTTTGATTCTTTTTTTCTTTTTTTCCTTTCTCTTAGCAATAGAGGAAACAAACATACAGAGTACTTGAGATAACCACGATCTGAGGCTTTATGTCTTGTTGAGCTTACACAGTTAATATCACTTCTAAACAGATAAAACTGATGCAAGAAATACCTAAAAGAGCTAAGCTGAAGTTTTGAAATGTCTCCTCCCAGGGAGAATAGTAACATACCCTTTAAAGGTTCCCTAGAGGGTTTCTAATGAAATTAGAATGAGAATCTTTACAGTGACATAATGTGCATTAAATACAATGTATTGAAATTAAGGTATTTCAATGCTTTAAATTAGTGTAAGTGGGATAATTTTGACGATAATGTCTTCTGTTATGGATATTGCTTGTTTCCACAAAACAAAAAATAATACATTGTTTCACTTTCAGGATCTTACTCATAACTGCAATATTCCAATGAGTGTTTTGGTGGTTTTTAGAGTTTTTCTGGGTTTCCTATAAATTTAATGTATTAGCTATGTCTGAGACAATGCTGACCCTTTTATCAGTATTTAATGCAATTTATATTCCAAAGCAATAGTTCCTAGTTCAGGTATTTTAAAGCTTTCCAAAACTCTTTTTTTTTTAAAGTTAGGAAAATGTTGTCTTGTAAATAGAGAGATGGGACTTCCAAACAAGACAAAGCTATTGTGCAAGCTTTTTCCTGGTCTCTGTGACAACCCTCACTTTGTGAGTGTGTTCCACCTCAGCTATGGAGGGATATCAAAAACATGCTTTTCTTCCCTTCACGTAACTTCCAACCTATTTAAATGTATTTTAGTATTTGGAACAGTATTTGGATGCCTGTAGCTAATTTGCTACAAAAATCCATTCTAATTGAATGCCCTGGTGTTCATGAATATCAGCAAAACACATCTTTTCATGTGTTTTTGCATATAATTCTATAATTTCATGTTGCATTTCTGAAAAGGAGTTCTTTGCTCCTCAGATTCAGATTAAAGAAAGATTAATCAAAAGTTCTAGACTTCTTTTTTTTTTTTTTTAATGCACCACCTTTGGGATTTGAGAACGTCTGAGGATTTCAAGTAATACCAATAATATTTACTGTCTTCCTGTATAACTGTCGAAGAGAATACTACATAAAAGTGAGGGATAACCGAGTAAAAGACTTTGCCAGTTTTTCATAGCAGAAAACTCAGAATTCAAGAAGAGCAAGCTTCTATGGAATAGAAAAGGTTAAAAAAATTTAAGAGCGCATTACTTCCCTGCTCACGAGCACCAACACAGAATCTATAAATAGCTTTAAATATAAATTAAAACAACTTTCATGCTAAGATATCAGAAATCGTGATTTATTTTCTCAAAGACTTTATACTCACAATCTCATCTCCTGGCAACCAATATCCTTCTTGTTCAATACCAGCTTTTGACCCTTTACACCCCACCGTCAGGGTTTCCACAATGAGACCATCCTTGACTGCTAAACTCAGCTGACGTGTAGTTTCTTTTGGATGCATACCATGGACTCGAGACATATACCTGCACACAAAGCACAAAAGTCTTTTAAAAAGTGTTAGTTTTCAGCTATAAAATGTATCAGCAAAATATACACATTTTCAGATGAGTTAAAATAATACACAGTCTAAGTTTTAGATTGTTTTTAAATATTCGAAATTTATATAACTTCCCCCTTTACTTAAAATCAACTTTTTCTCCTTGCAGCTATCGTGTACACACTTAGACAAGTAGTAGCACAGTACTCCTCTACCAAAAAAATCCCAAAATTAACACATACACTGTTTGGGCTTGTCTCTGCCACATCCATTTGTGCCCTTTAAATTACCTTAAACTTGCATGTCTCCAACACTTCCTACAGCATACATACTACAGAATGTACCAATGAATCTTTGTGATGCTTGTGTGTACAACACATTTACAAAAAATGCAAAATTTATATATCACATAGGAAAACCCAGCAGCTCAAGTTTCTGTGCTAAGTGGTTTTTCTCCTTTTCTTGAGATAACTACCATGATCACACTGTGACAAACTGCCTTGGTGAGAAAAAAACATATGTAGCCTTAACTGTGTATAGACATGAGATTCAGCTATGTAATGTTGACCTTTGCCCAGTATAATTCACTTCTAGCCCAATGCCAAATATTAACTTGGAGTAAACAACATAAAATTATTTTCTCTCAAATAAAAATGACCTTTCTGCCTTAAATTCATTACAATTCAGGTTTTTTTAACAAAATTCTGAGAACATATCTAGGAGTTGCTGCACACGGAGAGCTGCAATCGCAGGCAATCAGCAGATAAGTGAATTGACTTGGAACCAATTATTTTGTGGACAATATTTTCCTAGTTATAGATCTGTTAAAGTTACAGAGCTAACTGAATTTCTCTCAGTTTTTATTTCTCCAGGTATTCTGTCCTTACCTGTTTCCTAAGAGAGAAATCTGTAATTTGCCTGCTTTAAGACAAAGCTGACAGCTATAGTATCTTTTATTCCTGCTTCATAATGAATTCCAGCAACCATGACTCCTTTGTGACTGTCATCACAAACACCTTCACAAAAAATGTAATTATGATCACGAGCAAACTCAAGAAAGATTTATTTTAAAGCAGTAACATTGCATGAAAAAAAGAGAGTTAAATCAGTTCAGATTTTTTTTAAATAACATGGCTGAAAGGAATTTTTAATGCTTTAGAAGTTATAAACTTACAATAAGGAGTGAAGACCATTCCAATGGTCAAGTCTTCAATCAACCCCTCTTTTTGAAGACATTTGCCTTTCAAACTTCTTGCTGTTTTGGATAAATAAAGGTATTTTCCTTTCCTGCTTTCTCTCCCAAGCTTTTGCTGGAACTGGTTCATGCTAATATTTTTGTTTTGCTCTAAACTGTATATAAAACCATACAGTAGATTTCTGACTGAGTGGAAGTATATATTGTTATAGTAAATTATACAATAATCAGAGCAGCACAGAGCATTTATAAATTTCTGCTTGGTATCAGAGGCATTTACATAAATGCAGCATGTTTTCAGGATCTTGAGTTTTATTATTTTAGGATAAAAACTCTTAGAGGCAGATGCTACCATTTACTATATTTTACAATGTCTACCACAACATGGTCCAAGCCTGATTGGTGTGTGCAAGCTAGCACTGTCTAAAAAGTAAGTAATTGATACAAAAAGAACAATATTCTGTGCAAGTCTGCGTTCCAAGCTAATATATATGAACCTTCTGGTGGTTTGCACATAGGGGCAAGGGCCAAAATCAGAAGATAAGGCACTTCAGTTCTGTATCACCCTGGGTGGATGCTCATCTGCCCAACCTGATCCCTCTCGACTTTTACAGAAACCAAAACTCATCATGAGCACCTGTTCAAGTGAGATTAAACACCATAAATGAGTTTTCCAAGTTCTCCAAATTCCAAGGTCTGAAACAGGCAGAGACTCAAGTCTGTTTACTTCACTTTCAAACAGAGTGCAAGTGAACACCACTAGTCTGTGGAAGCATAAAGTGCTGAAGCTTTAAACCCACACGAAAACAGCTCATTTGCTTATATAATCATGTTACATGTATTTCGTGTGTGTGCACATATGCACATATTTATGCAAACACAACTAGCTTTTTAAAGTGCAAATTATCTTCATCAACATTTGCTAATGTTACTCTTTTTTCAGCAAATTTCCATTTTTAACTCAGTACTAACAACCTCCCCAACAGAGCCATAGCATTCATATGTCTGTAATTAATTCAAGTCCTTAATAGGTCTCAAAATACGGAGAATAGGCTAACTATCATTCTTCCCAATTTAGTGACAGAACAAATCAGACTCTGAGCACATAAGCGATTTCCCTACCCTTTTTTTTTTTTATAGGTCTGAGAACAGAAATCAAGTATTAACCCAGTGCCATAACCCTCAGGGTATCCTACTGAAGGATGTATTTTGCACTGCATCATCTCTAGTTGCAGAAACTCAGTCCAACCAAATTTCTAAATGTAAGCTACAGGTTTCGTGATTTCTCACTGATATCTCTGAACAGAACAGATACATAATACCAACCAAAAAGCATTAAACCAACTGTAATCATCTAAGAGGTTTAATCTGCCTATTTCCACTGTGGCAGGTTGTGCCCTAGTGAAAAGGAGCACAAGGCTCAGAATCACCCATTTCTCAAATCCAATCTGTGTTCTCAACCAGAGTGAAAGTACTGCTACCTACTAAACTGCCTCCCCATTTTCTCCAGCTGTAAATCAGGAGTAATAAATCCCCAGTGGCTTTTTGAAGAATACTTTAGTCAATGTTCAGACTGTGCCACTGGAGAGCCACAAGGGCTATGCTTTCTATTTTTAAAATAAAATGTTATCACCTTTCATAGGAAAGCACGCATGTGTAGAGAGAATGGTTTTACTTCAAAGAGTAGAACTGCTGTTAGAAAAGTGCACCCTCCCCCAAATTTTTACTTCATTAAAACTTGTGAAGTGTACATGGCTAGATATTCACAAAGACTAAAAAACAACACTGTAAGGTTTGGATGAAAACTTATCTTGTTTCTTTTCAGCCAGAAGGACAGCAGGTAATAAAAGAAGTGACTAAGGCACAGGACTCAAATCAGAAAAGATCGTTAAAGTTCTTTAATAATGAAATGTGAAAAAAACTCTCACAACGTGAAAAATGCTGAAAACACAGAATAAGTTAATATCCAGCTCAGAGACAGAAAGCATGATGTCTGGAGTCCCAACTACTATGTCAGCCTCATTACTGGATCAGGGAAAAACAATATTGAAATGCCTTTGTGCGGAAGTGACACCACTAATCCAGGGAGTGCACGTCCCTTCCTGGCACTGCATGCACTGAAGCATCTGGCACCAGCAAGTTAAAAAACAAGTACAGGACATAAAGCAATCCCCAATTGCTGTTTTCAACAAAACTTGATTAGCCTTACCTTGGAGACAGGGAGTTGAAGGAACACTGGTTTGTTACGCTCTTGCCCAGCCCTCCATATCAACAGATTTTGGAGTGTAATACAACCCAGCCACAAGCAGTAAAGCAAATACACTCATATGAGTGAGAATAAGGCACAGAGACAAAGTAAAATCCTCTAAATCAGTAAACCAGCCCTAATCAGATAGGGGGCTGAAGAAACCATTTCAAAACTCTGCTAATCCGTACTATATAAAATGAGGGTCTGTCTGATGAAAAGTGGAGGTTAGGCCTGATAATCTGCATGTTAAATTCAAAATCTCACCAAATGAGGCTGCCTGTCTGCAGAATACAGAAGCAACTGAACTGCCGCTGAAAATTAGAGTGTTTATAGGTCAGTATTTTCTCAATTTATAAACTGGCAGTGCAAACCTCCTTGACATTAGCATAGAAGAATCTAGCAAATCTAGCAAAATTACAGTTTTTGGAACCAACTTTTAAGGGCCTAGTAATGCATGTTTTCAATTATTGCAACACCACTTGGAAGGCAAAGGCTAAGGATCTTTAGCACGTAGTTTGTTCATTAGCACCCTTAAACAAACCTCATTGCCATACCATCAAATGTATATTTAAATGTGGTGACCTTCAGAAACGATACTACCAACAGAATCAGGTAGATGCACATGTGCACACACCTAATATATGTGTGCATCTGTCTGATGATAAAAGAAAACCTTTAGAGGAGACTTACAGAGTATAATCACTAATAGATTCATAGATTGTATATGTATGTGATGCTCATCTGTATTTAATACACAAAGTACCAATCAGAGAAATATGAAACAACAATTTCAAATCTCTTTGGGACTGCAGATGAACATTAGTCAGGTGTAAGTGACAATAAAATATGGTCATATTCTTCTGTTTACATTATTATGTTATTACTGTTACCCATCCTAAAATCTTGACCACCTCTCAGACACCACAGGGACAGCCCAAGGGACCAGCACATGTGGAAGGAGGGGCCTCCAGCACTTCTCAGAGGGGCCACACAGGCACCTGCTGTACACCCCATCTGAGCCATGCTGAACACTGGAGAGGAAAGAGATGCAGCAAAACCTGGTACGGGCATTTCCAGACTCTCCCTCCTTCACAGCAACAAAATCTCCGGTAACTCATGGCACTACCAATTGACAACTGGATCTTGCCACCTCCCTTTGCTAAACAAACTGGACTACAGGAGTACCTGATCCACCTCTAAACCACCTGCCTGC
The DNA here is from genome assembly GCF_000691975.1 of Corvus brachyrhynchos. Lineage (NCBI taxonomy): Eukaryota > Metazoa > Chordata > Aves > Passeriformes > Corvidae > Corvus > Corvus brachyrhynchos. Next base: position 3,249,716 of record NW_008237221.1, on the reverse strand, counting down.
CCAATATATAGGACATTACAGAAGCACAAAAGTCTGTCAGCGTATCACCAATTCACTCCTAAAACTTCAAAATACTTTTCTCAAATTGCCAGTTTCCATGAAGTGTTTCTATTAAAAACCTACATCTAATATATGTGCTTCATAACACACCTTAAAACTAAAGAAAGAAGCTTGGTTTGATCTTAGGGGTGTGTAGGAAGCAGACTCTAAAGCTGTGATCACCATGGGAGCAAAACAGACACAGAAGTGGCCAGCACTTGCAGGGGATCAGATGGTGAACTTTTCACCTACAGCTGTCACACAGCTCACAACTCCTGCCTGGTGCTCTGCAAGACACAGCATGAAGCTAAACCCCGTCCCAAAGAGTTTAGTCTAGATAGCTACAAAATAGAGCACGTAAAATAGCTAACTCTGCTCCTAAAGAGTCCTCTTGAAGGCATCTGTGGTCGACTGAGAGGCAGCAAATGGTCTACATGGGCACTGCTGTACTGCAGCCCAAAGAAGAAAGCTGGGCAGAGGAGGAAGGAAGGTTATTTAAGGTAGGAAGCTGACATGGGTATTTAAAAAAAAAACCAACCAGTTTTTCTGAACTCATAAGGAATTGCATTTTCGGCCACTTGAACTCAACCAAAAGAAAATAACCGAAAAATGTTACAGCAAGGGTATCTGTACGTAAAGACTGAAATAAAACACATATCACAAATAGCTGCAAAAATACAACAGTGTGGCAAGCGTAGGTAGATGTTAACTTTCATGGCAAGCACTGTGATCTTGGTCTGATCTCTCTCAATGCTGGATGCCTCCACCCTCCCCAATGAAAAGGGAAGTAGCAGCCTGCTGCTGCCAGCAGACTATCCACTGAGCAACTCATCCAGGGATGAGTTGAAAACTGATAAATTTGAGGTCTGATAAAATGAGATCTGATAAAATTGAGATCTGAGAAAATACAGCAGATACCATTAAACTCAACTGAAAGTCTGCCATTAATTTTAAATGTTACCTACAGGTACATAAAAACGTCCTAGATTCAGGGACAGACCTTAAGGAATAATACATAAAATAGAAGGAAAGCAGCCAAAAATCTGTTCTGAGTTTTATATTGTCTCCCTACCTCTAGTGAAAAGTGATGCCTTTTGCCTCAGTTCCAGGGCATGACAGCTATTTTATAGAAGGCCCACACATTTCTTTTAAGACCTTTTTAAAATATAATTTGCAAAGAACAGGCCACTTGGTCATACTGAAAATAAAAGTAGAAGAGATGGCTGTGATTGATTTATTCTTTTTTAACAAATGCAGCTACATGGCATAAGAACTTCAAATACACAGGCCCAGATCTTGGGAATCCATCAGCTCTCCTTGTGGAAAGCCAGGTGAAGATCTGTGCTCACAGTTGTATCTCCAGGTCTCAGCTCTGAAGCTCAGGTTGCCTGCTCCCACCATGTAGCACTATGGGACCAATCAACTCCCATAAAACACAGCCTAAACATTATGGGTATTTGACACATATATTCCCCGCTTGCCAGAAACTGAGAGCTGGTCTGAGAGCTGAGACAACACAGACACACCCAGGAGGTAGAGCTGGCTACAGAGGGGATGTAGCAGCTCACTTTTGTTTTCTAGGATACTTTTTGATGTGTTTCCACTTTCTGAAGTTTCAATTATGGATTATATTCACTAAGATAAACACAATCATGGCACAATTTTCTTCCTCTGTATTTATATTCCACAATGAGATGCAGGTATATGAACAGGCGCACTCCACATACCAACAGCACATGCACAGACCAGGCAGCCACTGACAGGGCTGCTGCCTCTGCAGTAAAATACTTCTTACGTGATCCACATTTTATGCCGTCCAAAATTCCAGGAATTACAGAGAAACCATGCATTTACTTCTCCCTCTGACATCAGTATCTGCAACATTCATTTTGAAGACACATACACTATCCAAGCAGTAAGTGTTTTTAAAGTTTGTTTCATCTTTCCTTTGTAGTCAAGAAATTCAGAATTTGCATGAATATGGAATCTAATTTTGTGCAGTGTTTTTATAAAACAAAAAGAACGCATAAACTTGATAGTGAAACAGTGAAATCTAGCAGTTCAGCTAAATTCAGATCTGCCTGATGTTTGTGCTGCTGCTGCTAAAAGGAAGCTGAGGAGTGATCTCGTTTGTGAGTGCTTTAGATACCACAGGCACCATGCATGCACCAATAATGGTAATCACCTGGGTCATTTCTGTAAAAAGCACAGTAATGTTAACCCAGGTAATTCCCTGATTCAGTAATTTAAACTCCCACTCTTACAACTTCACTATACACTTTAGATTGTGTAATCCACCCGTATGGCCATGAAAAGCAAGTAATTTAAGCACCAAGCTATTCAACCCTTATCCAGAAAAATTTCCCCACTGCCTTCTTACGGAGGAACTTACCTAATAAATGGCTCTACTCCTATTTTCCCAACCTAAAAACCTGTATGTGACACTGCTGGTAATGCACATGTGTGTGCACTGGGAAACAAGCACTAATCATGCACGGGTGCTGCATGCACAGGTACAATTGTTCAGGTATCTGCAGGGCCACTGTTCCATCCTGCTCTTTTCTTTGGATGTACTGAAGAGACAAACAAGTATTACATGACTCAGAATGTAACATCCTAGCTAATACCTTGGAAATGAAATATTTAGTCAGTTCATACTGAGCATCTCAATTCAAAACATGTTAAAAAAAATAAAGATTTGAATGCTTTCATGATTCAGTTTTTTAGAGCTTTCTATCTAATTTCCATTCTTATATGGGTCAAAAACCTTTTTCTTTCTGTTTTTGGGGGTGGTTTTGTGTGTGTGGTTTTTTTGTTAGGTCACTTTTAGTCTAGCTGAGTTTCAGAATCATCACTCTGTCACACAAATGTTCACCTTATTACCATCTAGGGAACAACACAATGGCTGGAAAAGCCATCAGGGCAGGGCTGCTGCTCTTGGTGATGATATTGTTTATATGAATGGGAATATGAAACCACAGCCTAAAATAGATGGTATGAGTAGTGCTTTGGAGATCATTCTCTCTCCACTGATTACAGAGAAAGCCTTGATGAGCACTTCAGGTCAGATAACAAGCTGTTAAATGGCCATGTCCCACTCATTTTTATCTCTTACTTCTAATAGAAAGTCACATTTATTTACAGCAAAGAAACCAAACATAAGCTAGAAGTTTCACTTTCAAATATTACAAAGATGTTATGATTTGAACAAAAACCATTATGGTCATGACATAAAAACTGGTTTGCTTTTAATAATTAGGAATAAAATTAGCCTTTTATGTATTTTTCGGTGTAAACTTACACAATTTCAATACAAATATTAATAGAAATATGGAGTACATGAAAATGGGGACAGCGATTTTCAAATCAGTTCCATCCCTTTCCTTCTCAATATTCCTACTGGAGCTCATAGTTTGTATGTATTGTATTAAACATTGGATATTACAGCTTTTATAGTAATACTCAATAAGGAGACTTTAAATGAGTATCCACTTACTAACAAACATCAAACAAGGAGTATGGCTGCTGTTAATAACAATGTGTTTGTGCTGTTTCTGTGAATCATTTTATTTACCATAGTCATGCTCAGCCCAGAGATGACTTCACCTACTGAATCAATGAAGAACATTGACTTCTGAGACAGAAAAAGAAAAATGCCACGCTAGCAATACCATGTAAGACCATTCCTAAGAGAAGAATTATTAAATAAGGAACATTAAATCAAGCAAAATTCATCAGAACATGTGAGCACCTATTTATTTTTTGCAGAATGAACTGTAGGAACAAGATGTGCATGCAGTAATATTTCTGATCAAAGCAAATGCACAAAAAGCTCCACTTCACCTTAAGCTCCAGTCCTTAACAAAATAGCCATTTATGCTAGACCCTTACAGGTGTAATGATTGCACAGCCAGCTACAACATCCTATCCATTCCCTGTATTCTGCATAAAGCAGGAAAAAAGGCAGCAAGGCTGGAGCAATCCGTCAGTCCCCTGGTGAAGAGTTTTCCACACCAGGCACTGAACTAGTCTTTGACAGCCAGCACTGGAAAGCAGACCCAGCAATTCAGGAAGCAACAGGGGACAATGTCTCAGTACCAAGTTGAAGGAAAAATCATCCCTAAGAAATTACAAATAACACTGTTGAATACTTGTGGACTTCTCTTTCTGTATTCCTTAAACCAGTTTAATTAATGTGATTAAATAGAATTGTTACACAAATTGAAGAAATAAGCTGTATCAATAAAAGAGCTTGATGGGAAAAAGAGTAATTATTAATATGCATTATAAACTCAAGATAATACTTCAAGCAAATCTACTAATTTAGCACTTTTAATTCCATGACTACTCAGAGCAAATGCAGATAGGTTCTTTATAGACTTTTTTCAAGAAAAGTTTACATTTTTTCCTGCAATCCCTGTTTTCACTCTCCTTAGTCAAATAATCTAAAGGCAGCCCTTAAAATGGACCATTAATATGAGCAATATTAAAATTAAATAATATCCCAACCAAAAAATCATTCCAAAATCGTAAACAAAATTAAGATAAAACACCCTGTAAACAGATAGGTAAAAGCTGTATGATGAATGTATCTATCTACAGGGAACACAGGTGAAATTTAATGAACATATGCCATTGTAAACACCCCTTGTGCAATTAAATCACAATCTGTCATTCCTTCTTAAGAGTTTTATAAAATATGCATGTTTAGCTTGGTTTCTCACATTTCTTTCAACTTTTTTTTTGAATCTGGGTATTAAAAATTGTTATTAGCTTGATGAGTATTACCTCATTGGTCAGTCTCAGTACAAATTTACAAGCAAAACTGTGTATCAGTTATGATGCAGGAGCAGGTAAGAACCCCTGTACTTTCCTGCATATATGCAGTTCTCAGTGTTCTTTTTGTTACTTTATAGAATATAAATGAGCTTTTGAAAATATAAAACAAATTTAACCTGAATCCATCATTTAAACTCACTGCGACGCCATCAGTATAAAAAATTAATGTGTCAAACAAGCCAAGCATTTTGGTGTCCAGCACATTTCTCTGCAATGTATTGCTATGCTTGTAACTGCTAGTTATGCACCCATAATACGATTTTTATATATGACCAAAGTAGTACTTGTACTAAAAATTTTGTTATTAGGGAATCAAATGATCAAATGATTTTTGGACTGGTTTTTGTTTTATTAATATAATGATTTTTAACTAAATTGGTCACAAATTGCTGAAAAAGCAGAGAAGACCTTTGTTTTCTGCAGTTTGATCTCTGACTAAGGATTTAGAAGCCTTAAAACTCTAAACTCAGGTCATTGTCTCACTTTAACACAAAAAAAGTGTTCTGAGAACAGAAAAATCCCACACTGGTTTGGAGCTTAAAGAAGTAGCTGGAGTTCATAATGACAAACAGAGAAGGAAAATAAACAAAATTACAAAGGAGATTGACACAGAGGAGCCAAACAGAAAAAAAGCACCTTGTCTTTACCTGTAACAGAAAACACATGAGGAGGCATTGAAAATTAAGAGTTTTCTACCCTGTCACCACCCAGTGATGTATTCTGTAATGCATATTATCTATAATTCTGCCAGTCCTATAGAAACTGAAGTCAGTTTTCTCACTAGACAGGCTGCCTCTGGAAGCAGCTATGTGGACTGTTAAGGAAGTATTATGCTTTTTATTGTTGGACCTTGTACTCCAAACTTTTGCTTACCCTTGCATAATCAGGAATTGCTACTACACTGCATGCACAGAAAACAAATTCAGTGTACTGGCCAGGGTTTCAATAACACTGTTTGCTTCAAATAGTCACATTTAAAGCATACATGAAAACGATGTACAGATATAGAAAAGGAGCCAGTAACTCTGGTAAAAAGTGAACTCAAGTGATCACTGCATTCTCCTGCATAACAGGAGGATGCTCTACTTCAAACAGTTGCTTTCAGATAAGCCTGCTCTCCAGCAACAAAAAGACAGATATTTTAGGGGAATAGCTTGACAAAGGATAAGAAACCAACAAAGCGAAAAAAAACATTTCTAAGCCTTTATTTCAATCAAAGAAATATCAGGGGCTACAATACTTCTTCTGTTCATGCAAAGTTTAACAACAGGATTATCTAGTTATAAATCCAGAGTCATCTGCTCTTCTAATCTTTCCTATGGCTTACTATTTTCATTTATGCATGACTATTTAGTTGCAACATGCAGAATACTAGGAGGATTTAAATTTTCATCAGGAGTACTATAAATAGTAACAGATTTTTTTCTGGTAAGTTTCTAAGCTTCAAATAAGCAATTTTGTAAGAATCTTGTTCTTCTGATTTTTTTTTCTTGCCACTTCACCACATATTCTTATTTATATACTTGTGTGATTATTCCCTATCCATTCAAATTGCTCATTTTCTTATTTATACCCTGTTGTGTTTATTCTGTACCTGAGAATAAATTGCTCATTCTCAACTTTACTTTAATCACTACTTCTATAAATTGTTTTCTGTTAAAGTAGACAGCCTAGAAAGAGAACAGCAAAAGAAGTAAGGCAACAAAACCATATATATGAACTTCAACTCTTCTCAGACATTGACTAGAGAAATTCCAAAGACTGATACTTGGAGAAGAAATCCCCTTCCTAGGTCCAAATGTCAAACTGAGAGGGTCACATACTCAATCTACAACTGTTAGCAACTCCATCTCAACGGTGGAACCAGAAAATCTCATTATTTTACAGTAATCTTTCATACTGAGTAATTCTTTTCTGACATGATATCCCATCAATGCTGATTAATGTCAGTCTGCACAGAGCTAAGAGAGTCTACTCTACACTGGCTTGGGATCTGCTCATTTCTGTTTGATGTTCTGACTTGGCTGCACCTACATTAAATTACAATATAGCAAGAATGAGCCCACAGAACAAATATGGGAAAAACAGCTATGACCGTTTAGGCACCTACTACTGGACCATCCTAATTGAAAACCAATTAAAAAATATTAAAGTATCTATTAATGAGAAAAAAATATTTTTTTGTAACACCAATGGGGTAAAACAGCTTTCTGATTGATGAAACAGATGGTTTCAGTATCACTTTACTTGAAAATAATATAAAGTGTCCAATTTCAGCATTATCAGTTTTATCCCAGCTAGTGGTCTATCCATCAGCTTCATCCCCCCCAAAGTTGTGATACCTCTACCCTGTGTCTATGGCCACTCTTGGTTTCATTTCCACACTAACTTATTCACAGGCTCCATTCTGGAGAAAGACAAGTTCTTCCTCCAGGGAAAAAGCAAAGCATGGCATGACAGAGAACACCAGTGTAAACCATGCCAACACTGGCTCCCTCTGCCAAGGGCACCCAACCCTGTTGCAGCACGCTGTGTGTCCTCAGACGCCTCCACATCGTGCCCAACGGCGAACTATCGTGGCTCTATCTTCAGGTTTCAAGAATAGCATTGCTGTGGGCTGTGTTATTTTTGGCACTTAACACTGAAGAACCACACACACATACAAAACAAACAAAAGAATATGTCAGGGCCAAAGAAACACTCTATGAGCTAAAGGCAATGAGGTGTAGACCCAGCATAACTGCTCCAGAGAGTGCCAGGGCATTCCCTGTCATGGTACACAAGATGGTACAGACACAGCCTATACAAGAGACAGAGAAACACTAATCAACTTAATCAATCATGAAATGCAACAAAGGGAA
>NW_008237221.1:3235795-3241948 GCF_000691975.1 Corvus brachyrhynchos | reverse complement strand
AGAAATTTGTTTTGGTTCTTTACATTAGTCTTCATGGAGTAGTTTAGAAACCAGAAAAATTATCATTTAACAATGAAAAAATCTTGAAAGCTGCCAATAATCGTTTTAGAAGACCAGATTTGCCAACTGGGTATGTTAATAACATTAACTCAATAGCTAATGAACTATGAACTAATCATAAAGATTATGAAATGTTCATATATTGCTACTGAGAAAACCAAATACTTTGTGAGAAAAGGGGTATATATTTAATTAATAGTTAATTAAATCTTATGAGTCCAATTACCTGTAAGGGAATTATGAAGAAAACACTGTAAAATGAACTGGGAGATTGGAATGGCCAAAAAAAGGGAACTTTAAAAACATGTCCGTACAGAAATACTTACCAATCTGCTATACAACTGAATGTCAGTAATTTATCCTACTCAGCTAAATATGCATGCCTTTTTGCCAGTGTATTTTAAGGCGTTTTATTCCATAGAATCAATTCTTGAGGTTACCCCAAAACCAGAACAGATGGAAGATAATGAGGAAAAAACAGGAAGTCAAAGCATAGTTACAATTTTTAACACACTTTTAGGGATGAACTATTTTTCAGGCTGCACTCTTGACAGAGAATTCATAGGATATGGGAAGCTATTTCTTCACTAGTGCCTACAGCACAACTAATACCAATAATGCTCATCTAAATAATTGATACACTAGGGTCAAATTATCCCAATATCAAGTCTATACAGAAAAAGAAGTCATATTTCTTGATGAACACCTCTTAGAAATGTAATTTTGTTATTAAGAAATGTGGTGGGTTTAGAAATACTAGCTATTTCTTGTAGTCAAACTTTAAACTATTGCAATTCATTGACTTGAGATACACTGTGACAATATAAGCCAGGTGAGAATATTTATTTTCCATACCTTAACAGAAATGCTACTACTGCCTTCGAGTGAGCTCTATCATTAAATAAAAATGCATTGAATATACTGGAGCTTATGTACAAAGATAGGAACTTAAACATATATTTTAAAATTCTCTTCCAAAGGTAGTTTGCATTCAAAGTACTAATTCCTTTAAATTCACGTCACTCTTGCTTCTCGTTAGTTTTGGTTTTCAGTCCTTCATTCAGTTTTCAAGTTACTGAAGAATTCTCTCCAACCCATGGAAAGTGCATTTCCAAATATAAGGTACCCTCACAGGTAGTCAATAAAACTGCAGAATCCCTTTCATATGATGATTTGTTGAGTGTTTTTTTCTGAGACATTGAGTCTGCGCAGTGTGGTCTCTTCCTTACCAATGCCTTAAGTATTTATATAATACTCCAATTAACTCTGTCATATTCTTGCCATTTTTACAACCACGTTTTTAATTCTTTACAAAACAGACACCTTTCTTGTGTTTCTTACTGCTTCTCTACATGCAATGACTTTTCTAAAAAAATTGTCAAAAGTTCAAAAAGCTTACTAATTAATTTCTTAAAGGCTCTAACTTGCATATTCAAACTTTCCAAGTGACTCTTCCCTTGATGTAAGACAGTTTTCAATCACTTCTAATCACACATTTTTCTGTTCTTGCCTTTCCCCCTCATCAATTTAAAAAGCAAAGTATACTTGATCTAGTCTGCTTTTAATTAAAGGACCTCTTTCCTTATAGGTTTTTCCTGATAATAACAGAAGTACCTTCTAGTGCTCTTGGCTCCTCCTACACTATCCTCCTACTCTTATGCACTCTACAGAAAATGCGTGCCTAGTTCTTTAGATTTTCCTTGCATACTCACCATTGACAGTACCTCCTGGAAGTCTTCCTTTACCCAAATAATCTTCTAACAATTATACTTAAAGTGCATAGATAACAATTTGCATACTTGCACGTGTAATATAAATTTGTCTGTTTTACATACTGAGTTGAAACAGTTCATAATCTACGAACAATGAACCCTCTTTTTGTATCACCAACATTTCCTCCCTGGTCATCAAAAGTAAGTGTTCCTTGAGATGAACAGTGTCTTCTACTCAGCACCAGAAGACTAAGAAAAGTAAGAATTAAATTATATTAAATTAAATTAAATTAACAAGAATATATAAAGGAGAGGGAGACAACCATGCTGAATTGCACATTAAGAGAAAAGCCAACAAATAGATTTGCTTAACAAACCATCTAATGAAGAAAGCAACAGTTCTTCATAGCAATTGCTGTAAAGATAGTTGGACGAACAGGTCACAAAAGACACAGGATGACTTTTCTCTAGCAGCAAATGAATGCTCAAACCAGGAGAAAAGAAAATCCATTCAAAAACCAAATCATGAATCATCTTTTCAACATGTGAATTTCTCTGAAAGTACCCATTTGTCATCCACTATATGACACATAGGAAGACTGTTACTTACCTTAAACATGGATTTATAAAAAAAAATATTCTCTTGCTGTTTTTCTGTATCCTCACTTAGGAATATGACACACTTCCATAATGTCACTGTCATTACTACTTTCAAATACTTGTAATACGCAAAGCCACTCTTTCTGTCAATCCCAAGATGTTTTAACACTTCTAGAAAATGTTACTAATCCAAATATTAAAATCTTCATTTTAGCTCCAACTGTGTACACATGCTCATAATTTTCACTTTTGACCATTGGTTTTGAAAATCGTTAGTATTCATATGTTTGCCTGTATGCCCAGACACTGATGGATCTTTTAAGGAATTGCAGTTGACCTGACCAAATGATTATTGAGCCTGAAAGAATGTATCAGCTGCTCCGTTTTCATCAGAAGAGATATTCTGATGCCATGCTAATTTTGGAACTTTATTTTGAATATTATGTATTATGCATACTCATTTACTATGTCATATGTGTTTCTTCATCAACCACTAGTACCATACAGCAATTCAAAGGTCTTTATCATTTCCTTGTCAAAAGTTATCTCCTTAGGAATGTCACATAATAGAAACTAGATCAGTGTTCATCACTCTTATCTCACTGATGTGCATGGGGAGAATTTAAAATGCCCAAGCACTTTTTAGATTACTCTTCACTGCTAACACCTTGCACGTCTTTCTCAAAGTACTAAGGCTTCTTGCATTTCTGTTTAGTCACTTACTTTTCTTCTGATTACAAATGAGTCATACAATCTGGATCTAGACTTTTTTAAAAAATCAAACTACCCATCAAGTTACCAAGAGCAGTACTTCTTTTTCTAGTATCTAATTGCTTGTTTTCTCAACCTTGTTTGTAATGATTTGTCTGACCTAACTTTACTCAGCTAAATGTTATTCCCACTAACTTAAACTAGGCATCTCTCATAAGAGTGGGATGAATTCCCAGCTAGACATGCCTGTCTCCCTTTATTACATCTAAAAGGAGCACAAACAGCTAACAAACTCAGCTAATATGTAGCCTAAAGCAAGTAATTTGAAATGTTAAAATGGAAAGTGTACAGCATTAGTTTACCCACTTGTCTCCTTGGAGACATGATGATAATATATATGCTTTAATGCATTCTAAAACTCCAGTGCAACCTCAAAAGTGAAATTCCCTAAAATACAGACTCCTTCTCAAGCCCTCATGGAATTCCCTATCTCTGGAAAGGTGCATTTTGGTTTGATGGTCCATTTTTCTTCTTGCAGAAGCAGGGTACCCACTAATTCATTTGGGACATCATCTTTCTTTCTGCACTTCACTGTTCATTATGTTTGGAGAACCTGAACTGTTATACTTCTTCCACTTACGAAGCCAGTTTTGCCTGTCACTTCCACCCTAAAATTTCCAAACTCTGTCAGTGGACCGTGTCATGGACCATGATATAATGATTTTCACTTTGTTAGTCACCTGCACTGTTTATAACTCTCCCTGTTAGTGGTCTCTGGCCTCATTATCAGTTCACATTGGTTCTGGCAACTGAAGAGTTGCCAACTGGTTACTTTAGTTCTTTTAAATTATTCATATTGATTACTTTGACAAATGTGACGTACAGGCCGGCCTGAAAATGCAGACAAAGCAGAAAGAGGCACAAAGCCCTCTGTTTTTAATACAGTGGCTGCTACAAGTTATATTGCAGACTTTTCTGCACATTGCAAGCTCCACAGAACAAAGAATATATATTTCTTTGTGTATCCAGCACCTAATACACCTTGAAGAATATTTTAACAGTATTAATCACAGGTGGTAATCATCTCATGTCTTCTTTAATAGCATCTTATGCACTTCTCAGCAAATATGGCTTCTTATTTATTTGAGCAACCTAACACTTCAGATTTCTCTTTGCCTTCTGGAAAAGTCCTACTAGTCTCTCACATTTTCCTAAAGAAATAGATTATTTACAGATTTTATTGCCCTTTTGTCCTCAACTGTTATATCTACTTCTTGTATTTTGATCAAGCTATCAACTCCAAAATGCTAAATTCAGTTATAGCACTAGAAATGTTACATATTTCCTAAAGATGCTTATACAAAACAAATACAGGGTAATATTTCAATTCTGTGAATTAACCTCATTTTAGGCCCTTCAGGTGCCCAGTTTGGTAAATTTGGTTTTTTATATATAATTAATTAATTAGTAACATAGAAGTGCATGTAACTGTTTCACAGGCTCTAACAATGTTTACTATCTCTGTCTCCAAGGGCTTTTATTAGCATCAACCTTCCCCCTCACCAAGACTGTATTTGGAGCAGGTCACTTACTTTGTAATACGGTCAATGTTTGCAATTTGCTTCTGGTTCCGGATTATCTCTATAGCTGCCCAAAGATGCTGGATAGCCTTTGTATCTGCCTGTCGTCTCTTCGTTAGGCGTGCCATGACCTGTTTACCTGGTCAGCTGCAGCCAATAAACAAAAAAACAAAAAAATACACCAAAAGGTTAACCAAGAATTATGGAATAAATTACGTGAAGATTATATTGCAACAAACATGATTACAAGGAAAACTGTACTGTTGCGTAGCCATTCAATTTGTACCCAACGACGTTTTCAAGTGCTTGAAGAGCAGTAAAAAGTGAAAAAAACGCAGTTTACAAGAACCCCTTTCACATCACGTAATCTATACAGAAGACAAAAGGAAAGCAGTAAAATATATGAAATCAATAGCAAATTACTCAACTTATGAAACTGGTTATAAAAAGTCACTTAGTTCATATCTCAGTTCCCTGTATTTGGTAAAAATGCAAAACTACCCCAGCCTGAAGCTGCCACAGCCTCCTGCATTGCCTGAAGCCCTTAAAAAGGGTGAGAGTGGTACTTGACTACATCATATGGCATAAGCACAAATTCTAACACAGAGAAAAAGCTGGACCCACAGTTTAACATACCACACAGTTCTTGGAGTATTACCTTCATGTTCTTATCGTTAACAGCTATTTTTAAAAAGTCCATTCTAAGAGGAGAAACTAGAAGTATATTTTCATGAATGATAAGTATTTAAAAAAGTATTTTGGAGCAGTTCCATTTTCTGTAACATGCTAAAACCCAACAGGACCAAAGTGCTTCTGATGGCATTTACCCATCTAACCAACCCTGAACAGGAACATAATGAGCATCTGGCTTTGTTTACAAATTTTCCAAAAGCTGGAGGCAATGAGTACAGATAAGCCATAAATCGCCTACAGCTCCACTACAGGCACCGAATCCCTTTTTAAAAGCTTAACGATGCATTTTGATCATTAAATAACTTTCTTCCACTGCCACCACTTTCTCAATGAAAAAATGACTGATTTATGGGTGCTACCAAGGTCTATAATTTATTTTAGAGCTCTGTCCTCAGAATGAACTCTGTGGTATGCACACGGATATTTGTAGCTAGCAGAATATTAACTTCAGTAACCCAAAATAATATAAAAAATGCAAAAACATTTCACCATCTGTGCAAAGTTAAAGATGGGAATTTAAGTACTAAAAGTGTCCCTGCTCTCAAATCCAGAAAAATGAAACAGATTTGAGTATTCCATCAGTTGCAGCAATGTCATTTTCAAGTCTATGGGACCTACAGGTACTTATCAAAGAGGGCTCTCAAGTTTTAGATCTGATATAAGCTCAGCAAAGCTCACTAACTTTACAGGTGCAATGAAATGAATAGCAACATTCCATTATTAAGGATAAGAAATTATTTAACTGCATTATACTTTATGTTATGTAGCCCATTTAAAGAAAAAAATTGGGAGAAGAA
>NW_008237221.1:3205863-3235782 GCF_000691975.1 Corvus brachyrhynchos | reverse complement strand
TGGCTACAGAAAATGTCAGGGAAGGGCAGAACAGAGCAGCACATGAGAAGATGTGGTGTGGTCACACATCGATCCCACATTTCAGCTTTAGAAATCTCCTCCCTCTGGGGATTAAAGCAAGGGCAACTAGAGGGATCTCCCAGATAAAAAGGCCAAGAACACAGTTTTGAAGGAAGGATAAGGGGGAATGTGACAGACATACAGCTAAGAGTGACAGCAGTAGATAGCATCGCCTGACAGTGATTCAGAGAAAGAAAGTCTCCGTTGGGAACAGTGGGAAAAGACACTGCATCTCTGTGAGCTCCTCTGCATTAATTTCACAGAACATGAGGCCATTGCAAACTAAAAAAAAAAACCCTGCTAATTTGTAAGAGTAACATATAACCATTTGTAGAATTTAATTTTTAAGAGAAATAGAGGAAAGCACAAAAAAAGGTTAGATCTTAACACAAAAAGCGCCAGTCTTTACAGACCTATTATTTTAGCATAAAATTTCTTTCCTAACACAGACATGACTGAAAGATCATTCTTCTTATTCCAGCTCTCTACAAACTCTCTGCTACAAAAGCTGTCAGACAATATGGCAGCCAGCAAGCCGGACATGGGGTCCCTTGCACAGCATCACATCCCCATGCAAGGAGCAAACACTCGTCCTTCTTGACCCCGATATCAGTGTGAAACAACAGCCTAGTTCTCAGTTTATTTAGTAATCCCAACTCTTTAAAAATAGCCGCTATTTCTGGCAGCCCAGCATATGGCTGTCATGCTAGCGTCACACCCAGCACAGGGGACAGCGAGGTTTTCTCTCGCCTCCACAACACCTGTGCCCGAGGGCCCCGGCACAGCACAGGGTCCTGGGGAAGCCACCTGCCACCTCTGCATGGCCCCATGGCCCCGCCGTGCAGCCAGAGGGAAGGCTGGCCTTTGGGGATAAGGAATTCCCAGAGTAGGAGAAGAAGCCCATGCTTGAGGCAGGAAGAGGGAGAGTGAAGAACTGTAACCATGAATTCCTGAAGCCCTGTGGCTGCAGAGTGCCAAAAGCCCTACAGGATCACATCTCCTTTGGAATGTGCTTTCAGAACAAACTCTCCGACCGCCCCCTTACCGTATCCTTATCGTGCTGTGTTGGCTTGAAGCACGGCCAGGCTGTGCCCTGTGCCATGGCTAACTCAGCCCTCAGGACAGGCGTGCACCTCCTGGCCCCGAATGCGGCAGGGATGTCACATCACTGAGCCAGAAGTTACCCCCCAAAACACAACCCATGTTGGTGGCCCCCAAATGGCTCCTTGCTGGCTGGCCCCTGCTCCCACTGCTGCACACACAGGCAGGGCCATGGCTCTTCTCTGTTTGTCTGGAAATAACAGCAGTATGGACACACATGGGATACAGCAATCACACCTGTTCTCTGTTTCCTTTTTTTTTTTTAAGATACAATAATTTTAGTAGGTGTTCTGCCTTCAAAGAATATACATTTCACTTTCATAACTTTGGTTTACTATTTAAGGGCACTTTCGTTAAACTCAACAGTTGACACTTTACTACTGAAATAGCAGTTCTTACACACCATATTGCCAAGAATACAAAAATAAGGGTTTTTTTCTAAAAGTCCAGGCTCCTTTAGTGTTATTTTAATCTTTTAATTGCACGGTGTAGAAAAAATAGAGTCTTTTTGCATTACAGAAAAAGATTAAAAGATTGTAGCATATTTCTTGCTGTTCATTGCAGTCACTCTTCCTCTATGGTAAAATTAACCACAACAGTCTACTCCCTGCACTCCTGCAAAAATATAAGCATTTTTCTATATTATTACAATATCTTAAAGGGAACTTGTATCCAACTACTAACAGTTCATACAATGCCTTTGAGTTCTACTTCCAAGCAACAGAAAATCCTCCCAGAGTCTCCACTGGAACAACTTATTCACGCAAATAGTAGTTTACATTTTAACGGGAGACACGTTAGGTTCCTAAATCTGTATTTATCACTCCTGATTATTTGCTTATGTGTGGGTTCATACACACACACACACACACACACACACACACACACAGAGGAGAGAACAAGCATAAACATGCAGTGTGTGTATGTGTAAAAATCTGTAGCTCAGAGGTTAAGTATCAAAAGAGGCTGATTCACCCATGCAGTGTTTTAAAGAAATTTGAAGTCTGGAGACTCTTTAAAACCACAATACTGAAATGTACATTTACATACAAATGCTTGAAGGTGTTACTCATCGTCCTCTTTTGTTATAGCATTCATTTAAAAATTCTGGAAAGAAAAATTGAAAGCTGAAGGAAACATTCATTTCCTTTGTATGATTTGCTGGGCACTATGCTCATTTAGCTATGGCACCCCCTGTCCATACAAAATTATTTGCTCCATGCCATTTCTGTCATGTTTTGTTAGCAAGTTTATGGTAGGACACAGCTTCTGAGAGAAAGATTGACAAAACCAGACGACTGAAAATCTAGGAAATTATATCAGCAGGATCTGTCTTAGGTTTTGTAGGCATCCATGAGACCTGCAGAATATAAGAAATATCCTCCTAACAGAAAAAGTTTTGTGTTTGATGCACCAGCTCACACACTTCCATCACACCCTCACTCACACAGGGCCCAAAGCAAATAATTTCTCTTCTCAATTTTCAACTTTCTAACTTTTCCTCATGCACACTGAGTAGTATGGTTTTACTGTACTTTGTATTTTGAATCCCTCTTTAATGTCCTAAACACATTTTGAAAAGTATACTACTTTACTGTATTCCTCAAGAGCCAAATGTTACCCACACTTCTCACAGGCAGGCTCCACAACCTGTGCTTTATCTTGTGAGTATACAAGATAACACACAGAGCACAGCTTATCTTCCCCAAGCCCCCAGAGCAGCCTCACTGCCACGCGGCAGCAGTGTCACAGCGGTGGCAAGGCAGACACTGTCAAAACAACAAGGCTACCAATCATTAGCACACACTTGGCTGAAGCAAATGCTGTACAGCTGTCTGCTGCAACAGTGGTGGATATGGAAATCTGAACTGCAAGTCAAAATAAACAAAAATCACCTTGCAGCATGTCAAGGAATTTAGCCCAAGGAACCTCCTGACCTGCTGCCTGCATCCAATTTAGCAGATACTATCAAGTACTAAGTTTAGCTAGAAACTCTCCCTACACACAACTCCAAGGTAGTCAAATCTTGCCACGTGTTAGCTGTTAAATACCATCGTTCAAGCAAATTATGATGCTTCTGAAAACTTAACTAATGAATTGGACTTTGCACTGAAGCAGTCGGCATTGCAGTTGGGTGCTGCTGCTCTGATGGGAGCTGCTAATTAAGAGCTGACAGGCAGTAGCTTGTTAAGTCTTGTGTTCATACTTCACTGAAAGTGAGGCTACCTGTGGGGCTCAGCCCTTCCAGTGCAAGGTCAAACAGGTTAAACTCCATCCCTGCTATCAGCCACCATTTGGCTGGGACTCCACATGCACTTAATTGCAATGCAAAGAAGGTTTAGGGAGTTGATCCTTGCCACTGCTCAGCTACTGGATGCTGCCTTTTGGCCTCAAAGCCCTGGGACTTGCTATTTTTTCTTCCACAATACACAGGGAAAGATTTTAGGCTCAACAGGAGGAAGAAACTAGACTCAGTCCTAGTTTTTGTGGCTTTCATGCTGATTTTGGGTGGTTTGGGAGCTTAAACACAGACCTAGTTTCATATTTATATGTACTTTATAATATGAGGTCTAGTGTTTCTTAAAGTGTAACTTTTTACAGTAAGCATAAACTGTATATATCAGCAGTACAAAGAGTTCCAAATGTCTAGCTTTGTTCTTGTACTAAATAGGAGTCTACCATTAAAATCCAGATTTGCAAGTTGATGCAGTGTTTGGGTCCCTAGACTTTATACAGGTCTTCATTGTACTGTAAACTTCTGCAGCTTAAAATTTAGTTTACAATTTAAACTGCTGTTAAAACATATCTTTCATCACCAGTTTAGTGGGAGTGTGAACTCTTAGTCTTCCCCTCCTACAACAATTGTGATTAAAAGTGGTAATTATTCTATTTTTACATAGGAAAGGTACAGGTGAAAATGCCTTGACTGAAAAGCAGCATAGGCATGCATGGAGCAAAACCAAGAGGTTTAATATTATATCTGCCTTCCATAGCTGGTGATTCAAAAATGTGGGGAGAAGCTGCTAGGGTGAGGACAGCTTTTGGTAGGAGAAATAATTCCATATTTTGCTTACCATTTATTTGTCTTCATGAGTGTGCAAGATTATAGACATAACCAAGAATTTAACCTCCTGGTAGAAGGAGACTCTCTTTTGTAAGAGTGAAGGTTATCAGAAATAAAGATTTTGCATACAAAGTAATTTTCAAATGTTGAAGAATAAGCAAGTGGTTTTGTATATTAGATATTTATTCTGGACTTAATCCCAATCCACTAAATCAACAAATGCCTTTCTGCTGACTGCCACATCCTCACAATGAAAAACTTAGGGATGTGTTGAGTGATGTTAGTGAAGCTGAAAAATGTAACAAAGGCTTGTGGCTGAAATAGGCAAAATTTCTTTGTTAATTAGACTAAACTCAGAAAATTAGACTATAAATTAATAAAAGTTACTGAATTCTTCAGTTTGTTTTGTTTTTTTTTTTTTATTAGGAGATTAGTTCAGGCTGTAATGCTGTCATTTTGGAAGTTATTAAAATACCGAATTTTGGATGTTGAATGTGTGTCATTCCTAATGAAAATCTTTTCATTTCATTCACCGTTAGCTTAAGGTCTACACAATCTATTCAAAAGAGAAAAGTTTATTAACATAATAATCCTAAATATTTCCCACGTGCAAGTGCAATACCCCTGCTGTTCTGTGCAGCTCCACCTTTTGCATTTCCCAGCTGCAAGGTTTGTAACCTTGATGTCATGCAACTTTCTGAGTGAGGTTTTGCATAACCCCCTGAAGTGCAGTACAGACACAAAACAGGACTGCATGAATACAAAACTGCAGAGTTTTGCTTCATTCTCTCTGAAATTTAATTTTTTCCCAACTCCTGTGCACAGAATACATGAAAGCTTTTGCTTTTACCTTGTGCCATTTCAAGATGGCAGTGAGCCACTGTATAAATCTGAGCCAAGGACATTACAGAATTAAAGGCCCCAAGAATACTTTTACTACACATATGTGCAAGGTTTATTTTAATCCCTGATACTGCATTTATTTCATTTGTATTGTATTCCATTCATAATGATTAAGTAAGTGTCCTTCGCTGGGGCTAAAGCATACAGCACTTGAATGTTAAGTTCAGACATTTTGAATCATCAGTATACAAATGGTACAACTCTTTATTTTTCTTTTGGAGCCAAACCTAGACTTTCTTGTTTAATTAACTCACCCTGTTAGAGAGAACTTGACACAAATGTTGAGGCGCCGTCCCAAAAGAGAATTTCTAAAAGTGTAAGCGTAAATAGAGTAAAACAAAATCTGATCCGAAGCATCAACACAAGATGCTGAGAAAGACTGAATAATAGCCACATACCCCAAACAAAGGCTTGTCAAAGTGGTCTTCTTGTTTGCTATCAAATACAAATATATGTACAGGACTAAAATGCATTCTGCTGCTTCTCCAGCCAATCCCAGTACGGAATTTCACAGACAATACAAAATGTCATCCTAATATTTGGAGAAAACTATCCTTTGTTCCTGTCTGGCAGAAATCACTGACTAAAACTTTATCTAGCAATGTAAGTTTGGAAAAGAGAAGTGCATAACTGCCAAAGAAAGTAATGTAGTTGAAAGAGCTGAAAGCAAAGAGCCAAATCTGTTACTAGCAATGTAGCTACACCAGCTTCTTTAAATGACTTTTTTGGTAATGGTCATCATGTTTGACTCTCGGTACTGTGCCTAGGTAAGCTGAAGCACATAATCTATTTTCTGCTATGAATCTGTGTTAAGACAAGGTTCTACATTGATCTTCTATAATAAGCAGTATTTTCCTTAATATTTCAACTTTTAATCAGTATCCAACACACAGAGAGCTAGTTTTTATAGCTAGTAAGAAAATTAATGGTTACATAGGAAGATCAAGAACCACACAAGTTTTTGTTTTACTGAGAAAATAATGTTTCAAAGCAGTTCTGGGAAGATTTAGACTGGATATTAGGAGGTATTTCTTTACCTGCAGGGTGGTCAAACACTGTAACAGGCTTCCTAGAGAGGTGAAAATGCCCCAAGCCTGTAAGTGTTTAAGAGGCATTTGGCATTTGCCCTTAATAACATGCTTTAACTTTTGGTCAGCCCTGAAGTGGTCATGCAGTTGGACTAAATGGTTACTGTAAGACTCTTATAACTGAAATATTCTTTTCTTTTCTATTCTACTCCTATTCTATATGACCACTAAAAATGCATACATTGTTAATGCCTTTATCAAACTCCTGAACATAATTCCAGTTAAAAAAAAAAATTAGTTTGGTTTGGTTAAGGCTTAATTAATGAAATTAAGTTACACGAAATAGTTTCCACAATGGAGCCTGCACTAGTGTAAGTTGCTTTAAAAACACAGTTCCTGAAAAGTGATGCAAGTTTCTCATGAAGGTAAACTTTAGCTTCCATAGTAACAAAGCCTCTTATTTTCAGGATAATGACATACTAGACTAATATTAAATAGACTTTAAGCTGTTTACCTCAGAAGGCTACTCATCTTGGGGCAAAGGAAATCTCTATACAAAAGATGGTCCAACACAACTAACTTCAACATCACTAAATAATACATGGCTCATACAAGGTGTAAAGAGATCATCCTACAGATTTCTTGTCCTCTATCATGAAAAATAATGAGTTCTCATCAGATTTGTTTATTTGGGGTTATCAAAAATAATGCTTGCACCCTAGCTGCTGTCAGCAGCACCCTGGGCTCACCTGTACAAATGCACAGGCGTACGGACACAAGCAAGTCACACACACCTGCCTTAATATAAGAGGCTTGAACTAACACGTTTTACCCTCCATTTGCCACAGACTAAGAGCATCAAGAGGGTCAGTTACAGAAGATTAAGTGACACGTGGAGATAGGATCGTGTTCTGAACCCACACTGCACACTAACACAGGCTTTCTGTGGTTTAACTACACCCAATACCAAATTCCATATTTTCCAAAGCAGCCTGAAGCTAAACCACTGAAAGATGTTCATAGAGAATCCATGGAAGGAGTTAACTCCTAATGAGCAGTCTGGGCTATTTCCCCATGTAGACAAACCCTTAGTAAATAGACGCTTCCTGTCCTTTCACTTGGCTATAGTAAGCAGAGATGATTAATGCAGCTATGCATCCTGACAGGCTCCAATGCTCACTTGGTCGTAAAACGGGAAAAATCATGGCCAAAGAAGGCTGTTGGTGAGGGCTGGAATTTTGGTTTGGATGATAAATAGATGCCACTTTGATTCTGCAACTCCCTCTAATAACAAGTGATAGGTGGAAGACATCTTGGAAAATGCTAAGAAATATAAATGAGAAGAGTAGCTCCTTCTCTGAAAGCAAGCTTTTGATCATCATCTTCCTTTCCGGTCTGAAAGCTAAGGAGCTTGGTTGCTCCGTAAGCCTCAACTGAACTGATGCAGTAAATTTCTCTGTCAGTAAGTAAGGTATAATAAATAAGGTATGCTGACATAAATAAATAAATGATTTTTCATGGTATATTAGCAGGGAATGTAATCCGGCATAAGGTCAGCTTCATGCTAAACAATGTGAAAGAGAGATAAATTTTCCAGGTCAAAGAGTTAGGAATGTATGGAGAAGTACCAAATAATGAAAAAGATAAATTCATTGCAGATTATGTAAGCTATATGGTATAACACAGAGCTGATGTTGACTTTTTTCCAGTATAACGTGAGATTCCAAATTGCTGGGTTTTCTTCTCTTTCTCTGAATTACATACAACTGACACTATCTTTAAAGTACAAATTGTGATTCTGGTGGTAGCAACAGGACCTAAACCTTAGATGTTTGTAACAACTACTCCTCTGCCAGGCTGCATTTTTATTGACAAAAGGCAGCTGAATCAATTTTTGTTGCTCCTTAACAAAAACAAAGTCTGCCTGAACTTGTTTCTTTCAAAGCTCTTCTTTTTGGCTTCTCCCTCTCTACAAATAAAAGCACAGCTACAGAACTTCTAAAACTGCTCAGATATTGAATTATTTTAAAGTGAGTGTGTTATGCAGGCATGACTTTTCTCCAGCAGTCAGGCCACAAGCAACATTAGCTCAGAGGAGACTTTCTCTTGTCAACAGTCATCTCCACGAAAGCAGATACTATATACAGAAAACAAGTACAGTTCTGAACCAACTAAGGTTTCCAAACTAAAGCTCCTTCAAGGCCAATATACCTGGGCTTATCCTTGGAAACTTTCAGAAATACACTCAGAACTTACAGCGTTAAAACACATTGATCTGTAATGCAGGTAAGATGAGCCTAAGAAAAACACTGCCAAAGCTTACAGGCTTCTACAGCATTAATCAAAAGAAACTTCCAGGCAGGGAGAGGATCAAATTGTAAAACCTGAGCTTTAGATCCTGCCTCAAGGTGAATATCAGAAATAAAGGACCTGAAAGTTTCATGCAATGCTCCCAGCTGTGGGACAGTTCATCAAGAGAAAGAACTATGCGTTGTGGAACTGGAAGCCTTTCCCCTAGTGCTCACCTTGCTTAGTTTTCTTTTCCATGTTTTCTAAAGAATGTATTTCCTAGGTTGGCCACAGACATCTGGCTTAAAAGTACAAGCTGAAGTATATTTGGAGCATGTTGTCTCCTTCATACGCAGTATCCAAACTCACTAATTACATGCATTCCTACACAGCTTTCCTCTCATCCTGCCCCAAACCAACTCCATCATCATTGCCTAGTGAAGCCTTAATCCCTATCCATTTCTAAGGTACATTTTGATTTTTTTTTTTTTTAAATACCTCAAAAGCAGGTAATTTATCAAGTTTGCACTTTTGTACATCAGATTGCCCTCAGCTCTCCCCTCAAAATGTTCATGTCTGGACAAGGACAAAGCTTGCCTAGAGGACAATTTACAGACGTGAGAACAGCAGTTTTCACGGAAACCAATGTACAGTGAAAAACAACTGCATTCATAACTAAACGAATCCTGAAGTGGAAAACAGCTGAGTATAATCGTGATCCTTTTCATCTTTGCTGCAAAAGTTGACAAATGGAAAAAATGAAGAAAATAAGTTTCAAAACCATAAACTTTATAAAGAGAAACCTTAAAAGTCAAAACATTACTCAAACAAAGATCTTCCAAAGATCAAGCAGATGATGGAAGTATGTTGCCATTACTTCAGATAGCACCAGTTTCTCAGCAAACTTGGTAGCAGCTGACATCAAGAAAACCTCACCCTACCATTTCAGATTCGTATGTCCTTCCTATAAGCTCTTTAAAAGAGGCACGGGCAATATACCACTTAACTTTATAACCAGCTCTTGGTGTGGCTGATGGTGTGGCAGAGGTTGGGAAATGGGTTTTTCTGGCACAGAATTTTTCCCAACACTGTACATGTAATCTGGGACTGCACTCTCAAATTTGTTGGTCTGTTTCAAAGACCTGGGTGGGAGTTCTAGTGTGATCTCTTTTTATATATTTTCTATTACCTATAACATTCAGATGCTTCCAACTCCTATTTCTCATCCTCTCTTACCTGAAGTCAACTTACATGTCCTTATTTTTTTATGTAGAGAATTCTTCTCAAGGCTTCTCGAGGACCAGCTGCAGGTGAACAGAATTACACATTTCTTTTCTGAAAATCCATTTCACATCAGCTTGATTCTTGCATGTTATATCTGTTCTGTACTACTTCTTTGGTAAAATTAATACTTTGACCAGTGGCTTGCTATTATATTCATATGCATGTCCATGGCATATGCTGGAGCTACAAAGAGCCCTGTGATGCTCTGGGATTACAGCACTTTCCACTTGTAGAATGATGTTCTGTGTCTCCTCTGGCAGGTGCATCTGAAACCTATTTCTTCAAGCACTGATGATGGTGATGTCGATGACACAGAGCAGATTACAAAGGCGCTTTAGGGAGGACATTACTTCCCCAACACTCAAGAGCCCTTCCTGCTCTATCATTATCTAGGGCTGAGGTTTATTAAAGGCAACAGGACCATACTGTTCTGTTCTCAGCCATTTCCTTTGGACACAGAAACACAGGATTAATAATTTCATCATCAAAACTTGGACTTCATTTTTCAGATTATTTCAGTTTTCTCTACTGCCAGCATTTGGCTGGGTTTTTATTTTACTCCTTTAACCTGAATGCACATGAATGATAGGGAGCTCTGACACTGGGACTTAGCCCTACAGGGTGGGGGAAATTCATAGATGTGCAGGACATAACTGAATAGTGTGCCATCCCTGTGGCTACCAATAGAAGTTATAAACCCAGAAAAATTAACTAATCCTACCATCAGCTTCTCCCAAATTTCTAAAAATGTCATTCATGAAATAGAGCCTCCTGTTGTGATTTCTACAAAAATATTTTCTGAGTAATGCAAAGAAAATTAACTGTAAGAATATCACAACATTATGGTGTTATAACAAAGGCCAAGCCTCTTGACTTGAATTTTGGATTTACAAAACACTATTCTGCAGGAAATAAAATACCAGAGTTCTGGCTATCTTTCCTATCAATTATCTTATTTCATCATGTGGGGCTCTTTCCACCTAGGCAGAAGACGTGAAGTCCACTGTGCTGCAGGAGCACCTGCCTGGACTGACTCCAGTTGTGATGCCTGATGCCGAATGAGGCATTTCACTCTGGCCTACTCCACCAAGCACTAGAAACCACCTGAAACACAGTCTAACACTTCATCATCCTCTTAAGCTGCTCCCTGTCCTACAGGACTGAACACAAAGTGGAAACGGAGAGGGTAATTTGCTCCTGACAGGGTTTTTGAAGCTGGATTACCAGATTGCTTGATTTCAGACAGCTACTCCTCAGGAAAGTGGTTATTTTCTCGCAGGGGTGTAACTTTTCTTCTCATGTAAGTCAAATCCATTAATGAAGAACACCAAGTCTAAATCTGGGAGGACTTCGTAATAGTAGTGATGTCCTTACGGGCTTATATGCATGCTTCTCTTTGATATATTTACATACTAAAATTCCTTCTAAAATGGTTTGTGGAGCGTGCTCAGCCCCTATTTCTCATTTGTTTCATAGAGATTTCATTTAATTTTTCATTTTGCTTTTTTGAGTATGACAAGACATAAAGTAAGACTATGAGAGCTTCTCTTACATTGAGGAGCAAGGTTTCTTTGTTTCCATGACACTGAGGCCCTGGTGGGCGGCCACAAGGTGACCAACGCCTTATTCTACCCTATACCATGAAATCTAAGATGTTTTTCACTGTTTTCACCTCCATTCACACAGAATGTGTTCATCCAAGTGATGACATGCTGAAGGAAAACATACGGGATACTGAACTGGTCATTTTAAACTGAAGAAAGACCAAGGTATTGCTTTTAAACACTTCACATCTATTCCCCAAGTGTTGACTTTTACCACTTTTTTTCTGTTGCAGATAGCATGCTGTTTTATTTTTAGACATGAGATTTCCTACTGAAATCAATTGTGGGTTTACAATCTTTGCTGAGCTCCAACAATAGAAAAAAACCTCCTTTTGAGGAGACTTTTCAGGTAGTGTTTGTCAGAGACTGCTGCCACCACAGTGGTCAAACTAATTTGAAGCACTACATTAAACCAGCTGCAAGAAATTTTACTGCCTAGTCTAGCAGCATGGTTGGTAAGCCAGACACTGTCCTGTCTTCATTCGTGCTCTTACTGCAGCCTTTGAGCATAATGGTTTTGGTGTGCTTAAGAAGACACTGACATTCATGTCAGTCTCTGGATTGCAGCTTCTGAGTTTATGACAGATGGGAAACCAAGAGAGGAGTTAAAATCCTGTGAATCCACACACAGCTTATAGCCAGTAGCCATCTGGCTGGGGATCTACATAATACTACAAGAGGATGACAAAAAGAAAAAACAAAGGTAGTTTCATTTGCACTTCCATTTCTCATCCCCTTCTTTGTCCTACCTGGTTTGAATATACTTAATGATCGCATTACAAATAGTCTTTCAGCTATTTCATACAGGTTAAACAACTATTGTATTTTCTTACTAGCACTTTCCACACAGAAAAGTAAATTCAGTGTTAGGCAAGAAGTCCAACACATGACAGCATATATAAGGTTTTCCTATGGTAACAGACAAACAGGCAGCATTTAAGTAAAGTGTAAGCATTTGAGGAAAGAGCAGAGAAGGGAAAGCACCAAGTAACTCCATTCAACAGTGCTTCCAGTTGCTCTAAAAGCAATTCCAGGCAGAAAAAAATGTAACACAGGGCCCCTAAAGTATAATTACTTAAGAAAAAAATGTGGCAAACAAAAGTTACCTAACCTGTTCAGAGAAGAAAGCAGCTCTTTACCCCTAAAATGTGCTGGAAAGGCTGAAAATCTGGTTTTCAAAGCAAGAAAGTAAAAGCTTTAGTAAAAAGCCCTTTTGCACAGCAGTGTGTTCAGCTGGCTTGAGACAGGAAACATGCAAACCTTCCTTACAGACAAAAACCCTTTTTTGCCTCAACCTGCCGAAATGTTTAGCTAGGCACTTTCAGCCCCTGCATGTTTGTTGGGGTTTTAGCTTTCTGAAAAGAGCAGATTTCTGATGTAAAGAAAGAGGAGAGCCAGTACACCAAGAATTCTTTTCCCTGTTGCAAAAATGAGAACATATTAAGCAACTCGAGAACAGGAAATAACACTGACAAACAAAACTGATATTCTTTCCATAATGTGGTCACTCAGAGGAGGGCATTTGAAACTTCATCTCCCCAAATCAAAAAATGTTTATTCTACTTTTGGCAAGGCTGCTGAATGCCTGTGTGCTCCCTCCTAGTCCAAGTGTTTCATGTCCTTTCAGTGAAGCAGATAGTCACACTAGAGTAGAAATGAACACTGAGCTGCACAGTTTTCTCATAAAGCTCTCTCCTTCAAAAAATGTTTTTATTGGTCCCAAGTTGGTTTGTGGAAATACAGTAGTAGATATGTGGGAATGTATTGGAGATCCCCTCAGCTCACCTGGGGCAGCTGGCACTGCAGGTGATCGGTGCCAAAGCTCCAGCTCCACAGCCAGAGTCCTCCTGCAGCTCTGTCCTTTTGTTAATGCAGCCTCCAACATGAGAGGCTGGAAAAACGGATTGAATGCAGACGTCTATTCCTGAGCTAATCACTCCACGCTCCCTTCACACTTGACATGATCTACTCAAGGCTACAATTCATCTTGTTGTGAAGCAGACATCGCAAATAGGTCAGATGAATTAAGCCCTAAAATTAACCATTTCTCTCCAGGGAAGATAAAGTGAAATTAGGATGAGAAGTTCATGTGGCTGGATTTAAATCACACACACTGCACTCAGGCTGCCTGTTTTAACCAGTGCCTACACTTGCCTAGTATAAAGTCGTGCTTACAACTGAATTTCTTGCATCTCAGCTAAGGGCTCTAGCCAGCATATTATTGATTTTGCTGCTACTTTGCCTTTTTTGGATTAAAAATTTCATCAATATGTTTTCAGTTTCCATATGGACATCTTTGAATAACTGAAGATATCTTACTTTCCCCATCTGCTTAAAGAAAAAGAAATGCAATTGTGTTTTTCATTGAGAAAGGCTTAAATAACCGCAGTTTTTCCTTAAAAACCCTCAAACAAACCCAGGGATATTTCCTTTATAACCCAAGTAATATCATTGCAATTCTAGTAAAAGGGCTGATTAATGACAATGTCTGATATATACTATAATTTTCAATGGGAATAATGTGTATTTTGAATTTTTTTCTTGTCAGATTGAGTTTTTAATTAAGAAAAAGTGCAGTGTAAGACACTTTTTAATTTTTCTTGCAAGAAGTGTAATTTTAATAAATGTGGCTATCTATCCAGACAAAATGAAACTGCAATAGCATAACTGTAGAATTTTCTTCAGTGTTTCACAACAATACCTTGATCAAGTAGAAACTGAGCTAGAAAAAAAAATTAATATCCTTAGTTATTTCAAGAAGCTAACTTTCTCTAACTTTGACTCCTAGGTCACAAGGCTGTTTATTTCAGATCAAAGGTACTTTTCATTTAAAGTAAAGTACAAATTTTTCACCCCTTTTTATAACGTTGCAGCCTTTGTCCTCTATATCATATCACTACTGGAACCTTCATCTCACCCTCCTGCCTTTATCAACACTCAGTTAATCAAATTTATTTGGTTGGTCTGAGCCTGGTTCCTACACCCATTTTCTGATTACCTCCAAACAGTTTAATAAGTTCAATAAAAAGAAACTGCAAACATATAAGCAGTAAAAAATTTCCATACTGATGTCTCTGTCTTCAATAATTTAAAATAAACATCTTCCTTTATTCCTTCGATTTGACTTTGACTTTTATGAACTCCATGGAAAGTTATAAAATGGAATGTAAAATAAATTTTAAAATGCTGAAACCCAGGTTTCAAGCTCTGTTCCCAGAGCAGCTGCATGCATATGGAACTACATCCCATGGGCCAGCAAGCCTGCTCACAGGCCATGCCCCAGTCCTTTGCAGGACTTCACTTTGGAGGGTGCTGGAAAAGCTGTTCAAAACGTTTAGGAGTCATCTGACCCTATAATTCAAGCCTTCAGCCTTGGAAGCCGTCTTTATCTCTCCCTTTGATTTATTAAGGGTTAATGCTAAAACATTTCACTCTTACCTAATTTCCTAACTAAGACAAAACTGTATCTAAATTAATTCCTATAGGTTTTACTTACAAAGGAGGATCTCACATAGGATTTAACTCTGTATATACTCCTCATATTGCACGTTACATAAATTTTAACCAGCAGTTGCTATTTAGAGCAAACCACAGAAATAAAAAGATAAAGCAAAAATTAGATATCAAATACACTTCCATTTTTGTGTCAAAAGAAATTGCCTACTTCATGCATTCAGTTATCTCACTACTGCTTATAAGGGCAAGGGGTTTTTTGCATGAACTATAACAACTGATTTTTACAAAAGATTGGATTAATTCTCAAAGTAATGTGTAAAAACCATTCAAGTTCACTTCTATTTGATGTTGGCTCAGGCAATTTTGTGCTTTCGCAGCATCACACTGCCAGGATCTTTTGTTTCAGACCATGCCGGTGTCATTCAACACAGCAGCACCGGGAAGCAGGGCACTGTTCTGTGTGAACACTTGATACGATATGATGACATACAGAAGACTGCATCCTGCCCCTAACAACTGCTATGAGCAATGCTTCAGAGAAATTAGGCACTACAAATAGCCAGAATGAAGCTTACTAATTGCAGAAAGCTTTGCAGGTGACAGAGAGGAACGAGGCCTTTCCAGATGCTACAGGTAATGCGCTTACGTCTTAAATCACGAGATTTGATTACCCTTCTCTAGGCATGCTTTGCTGCCACTGTTATTAGACTTTATATCATCAAGCACTTTTTGAAAATTGAACCACTATATTTAACTATATGACCTCCATGGTGTTCTACAGGCTAAATTCCCACTGTCCAAAACATTATTTATACTTTATAAAATTACAAGTTACTCGTAAATGTCTGATTTCTTGATCTTGTTTTATGATGCTGAAAAAGAAGAAAAAAGAAACACAGCCTGATCATTTCACCTCTTATTTCATATTAATAGATATCTCAAAAATAAGTTTTTTCACTATTTCATTTCCAAAACAAACAGAATACACATCCATCCCACCCCATCACCTCACACACAGGATCTGTTACTCTTCTTTATATTATTTATGCTTCTATACTTTATAGGACTTTGAAAATTTTAGCATTGTAATGTTATGACTGAAAACATTAAGTCTTTCTCTCTTCTTTGGTTTTTGGTCTCTCTCTTATGGTTACCAACTGCAGCAAGATGACTTCCTGATACAATCCTTTAATCCAAACCCCTCCGGCAGGACCACAGAAGAATGAAAAGGAGTTCCAGAGACATTTTTTCCCCTTCAGCTATTCTCTTTAAGAGTTATGGATTTTTCTTTACTCTTTGAAGACATCTGTATTAAATTACGTACACAACAGTAATCCTAACAAACTCAAAAATTAGTAAAACAAAGAGAAAATGGATTTAACCCAAAGTAAACTGTTTGCTTAACATAGCTGAATTTACAGTTCTCATACATTAAACTAGATAAGGTATGAACCAGATAAGCTTGATTTCAGATAAAAAAAAAAAGAAAAAGAAGCCTGTAGTTTATCCTTTGAAATTAAATATCCTTTCTGACCACACCAGTCAGCCTGTCAATGCTGCTTGCTGCTTGGAGACCAACAATTCTGTTTTTGTCTCCCACAGATATGCTTAATAAACCCTGGTTAAGGTTTCCTAAACACTTCTCTGAACACAAAAGAAATGGGCTTTGGTAAACAATTTCAGTCTCCATTCTCTGAAGAGTTACACCATTGAGGAAAAAAACCCCTTAATTACGATTTATGACTGCCTTTTCAAGGTTTATGACCCAGCTCAAATATTGTCTTCTGCTAACCATCCTGGCTGGGTCTCTAGGTTTTTGCCAGACCCATGGGCAAATCTCACGTAAAGTAAACTCCCTTCCTCTCACACTTGTCACATATGATGAGTTATAGACAAGGGATATGGGTCACTCTTAAAATCAGCTACATTGCAAAACAAAGTCCAGTGGACATTTGGAAAAAATCAGTCTTGGCTGATCTCAAATGACAGATTGTTCTTTGTTTCCACCTGTATGGGTTTTAGGACGCACATACACAGTTTTTGCATGAGTATGATGTGTCATTTAGCAGGTGGTATTTCCCTGATATAAGCAGAGCATGACTCTTGGACAGATATAATAAAAACTGATCTGTAATGGAAACTTCTGCTACTTTGGAAGTAAAATGAAAATGGCAGGCTTGTTCCTTCTCATATGCAGTCACAGATGCAAACATGCCAGCAAAAATGGCTTAGATAAGCAGAACTTCTTTCTGTTAAGCAAATAAAGACAAACTGCAAACACTCCTGCAGAACAGGCTCCACACCAGGACACCAACACAGGAGTACCAGAAGAATGAGGAGAGCAGTGGTGAACAGATCCCATCAGTATCCTGTGATATTACGTGTAACTATTCTCATTGTAGAGCACGGTCTAAGCTGTTCTCAACCCTTTATTCTTCAGCCTCTCCAATAAATGTGAAATGAGAAAAAAACCCCAACATCCCAGACAAGAAACACTGAAGGCAAGAAAGTAATGGAGATATTACAGAGCTGCCTAACAATATCCACATAGGCTTGTCTGATGTGATACAATCCCAGAGCTAAACCAGGGCTTCTGTAATCAGGCAAGAAAAAGAAGTTATCATGACTCGAAAGCAGATTCCTACAGAAGAAGGTTAGCTTGTGACTCCCAGAGCTGGAACTATGTCACATAACCATTTTTGGTGTAACTGGAGGCTTGGAAGAAGCCTTTCAACAGCAGGAACTCAGAGTGCAGCTGCACTTTGGTTCCCTAAAGCCAAAAGCAAATGAACTGTGATCTCAGATTTGTTCAATAAAACATTGTATTAATTTATTTTTTTAATTATGAAATCATACATAGGACATGGAGCTTTCCAAGCTCCAGATCAAGTTAATTTCAGTCATTACAGAGGCACACAGAGTTACTCAAACATTCAATTAAAATAACTTTACAGAACTGCATTTAAATTTTATCATCACTCTGATGATATCCAAAGCAAAACATAAAACAAAGGTCAAACTAGAGAACACTATGGAGCAAGTTAATACCCATGAAAAATGAGCACCAGGAAAACAAAACTATTCCCCAGTGAAAAATGGTAGCAGAGGATGTGAGAAGGGATGTTATTCCTCTCTTTTATTGCTACTCATCTAACAGAGGAAAAGAAAGAGAAAAGGAACTTCAAAATTTCTAACGGTAAAAAGACCACCCTGCCTTACCACATAACAAGGAAAGAAAAAGTTAGAAAAGAAGGTGCATGACCAAAATAGGACCTCACTGCTTGCACATCTCCCTCTCAAGATCCAGAACATACAGACCCTGCCATAGGTGATTTTATTTTTTTTCAGTTTGCTCAACAGTTTCTTACAAGGAAATAATTTTGTAATTGACTTAAGGCAAGGATTCTTTCTTAAAAAAAAACCAGAAAAAAGTCCTAATGCTTTGGTAATCTCTCTCTTAATCCTCTCTATACATTATCACTGGAAAAGACTTCCAAAACTGATTAATACAAAGATAATTATACTCATCTGTTCACCAGTGAGGAATAAAAATGCATTGGAAGGCAGCTAATACACAATATTTTCCTTAAAGAAATAAATTAAATATTCTTTCAAAATGCTTTCATATGTATATATTGATAACAATAAAAGCTAATGAATCTCACCTAAAAATCTCTAGTTGATTCCTTTCAAAAGAAAGTTTTTCTCAATTTTATAGAGTTTCTGCACACATTTGAGACAAGTCCAATAATCTACCAACGCATTTAATTATTTCTATTGCAGAAATGTTTAGATAGCATGCCTGTATCTGTGAGAAGGGAAAGGCCTCCTTGTTTTTACAGGAAAAATATGTAATATGTTAGCCATAAATTAGCATGCTACTTTGAGTAGTAACCATGAAAAATCAACCTTCATACAAAATTCAAATTATTCAGAAATACATTAATTTTAGATCCTGACCTTCTGGCTACCACTGCAGTGGAATGCAATTAACACTTTTCTGAGGCTCTCACAATGTATATTCAGAGGTTTTATGACTAAGTGATATATGAAATGATACAAGGGACTCTTTTAAGTACTGCAGACAAAAAAGAACATTGAAAAACAGTATCTGCCATGTTTACACACAAATATTCTGCATAAGCAAAGCCAAGCTAAACACATCACTGGGATAGTTTCTTTACAGGTTGTGAATTCAGACAAATATTATTTGCCTTGCATTAAAAATATCACAGAATGGCAGAAGTCTGTAAACAAGCTAATGTTTTAGAACAAGAAAGTGAGGACAGAGTGTATTTTAAGGACTCATTTAAACTCTACTGTCATACAGGTCGGCAGAGTTTTCATAGTTAACCATACTTGGGCAGGATGCTGGCAGAGTGGGAGCTGAGGCCCCATTTCAGAGGTAGGTAGGTGTGTACCCATGCTGTTAAACATGCTGAGACTTTTTATTAAAGAACATCCAAGTACTTTATTAATTGAATTATTCTATTGCCAAAACCCAACACAAAGTAATTAACAATTGTGAATGTGCACCTAGGTTCTGTGCAAACATTGATGGACCACTGTAAGACAATCAACAGATGTACAACCTGAAACAACTATTTGTGACATCTCTGTCTTAGTATTTGCAGTCATTTACGGAAGTTAAGATAAGATCTTTTAATACTTGGGCTATATAGGTGTGATTCACCAGGGCTCTTGACT
Organism: Corvus brachyrhynchos; assembly: GCF_000691975.1. Taxonomy (NCBI): domain Eukaryota; kingdom Metazoa; phylum Chordata; class Aves; order Passeriformes; family Corvidae; genus Corvus; species Corvus brachyrhynchos. The sequence continues at coordinate 3,216,286 of NW_008237221.1, read as the reverse complement.
ACAGCAAGGTTTTCCTGGGATTCAGGAATGCTCAGCACCACCCTCCATAGCAAGGAGCTGTTCCAGGCCAATGCTGGAGCAGGTGATGGACAGCCCAGGCTGGAAGTGCTCAGCTGCCCTGCTGGAGTGCTGCCACTTGCACAAGTAATTAAATATTTATTCTAACATGGCACAAACCCTCAAATCCTAGATAGCTGCACATTCCCACTGGGAGAAACCCAGTGTCCGTGTGCCTCACTTACCCACTAAATGTAAAAGCTTAACATCATACTAGGCAGGAGAAACTAACTCTCATGTACACTACAAAAACCTCCAATGGACAAACATTCACCACTGTGATATTGTCCATGGAATTTAATTTTTTCTCATCCCTAAGAAAGCAAGAATTAAAATTACAGTGGGTTATTTTTTTATTGTACTTTTACTGACTATAGAAAGTAAAACTCTTATAAAAACCAGGTATTTTTAAAAACCTATTTCCACTTCCACAAAAGAATCTGGAGAAAGGAAATTATGTGCTACATTTTCTTAATACATTATGCCTTCAGTGACCTTCAGCTCTGATGAAAACTGCCACCACTCATTTTTTTAATTACTAACACAAAGCTCTGGATTAGTTAAAGAGCTTACGAACTCTTCAATACTTCAAATACATTGTTAAAGGCAAAAATGTAAATGGCCTTCATTCATAACATTTTAAATGCAGGTGACAATTCTCACAATGGCACTGTAAGAAAGCAGAGGAAATCCTCTCAATGGGTTTGAATGACACCAGGACAGAAGCTGGCATGTCCAGACCAGTGTGAGAGGGAAGGACATGGTTGTGAGATGCCCACCACCACCACACAAAAGCATAAAGACAAACAGAAAGGCCCTTGTTCACATGCACCTGGCAAAGAAGAGGTCCCACAAGGTCAGGGCCTGAAAGGAAGAGAGCTCCTCAAACAGAACCCCACAAGTGCAGGAGTGGGAAATGCTTCCATTGGAGACAGCCTGGCACCATTGCACTCAGAAACCAGCATGATGATGGGATGGTAGCAGGAGCTGCATAGGGTACAAACTGGCAAAAGAAAAATTCCATGGGATGATTCAGGCTGATTCTGGAGGAGAAAACATTATCCTCCACTGGGTCATGTCCACAAGCTGATTCCATGGCAAAATCCCACAGCTCAAACCATAAGTGGATGTATTTGACCAATACTCAATACTGGATTTGTCATAGGATACAGAGCTCCAAGGTACTAAATATTACCAAAGCCCCAGAAAAATATTTAATTTCAAAGCTCATAGATAACCCTTCAAGAAGATACTAAGACCACGTGACTGGGTAATGCATTTTCTCTAGTGTAACTTCTAGCACCCTAAAGAAGTTGATTTTTTTTGTAATATCTTCCAAAAACTTCAAACGCCTGCCCACAATCTAAAGCTGAAGGAGTTGAGTCTTTGAAAGGTTAAAGGGCTTGTCCCAAGATCTGTAAATAGCAAAGACAAATCTCCAAGCTCCATCTCTCCTCCCTTACTCCACCATCATGAGTCAGAAATAATCCTGCACCAGAGCTTTATCCCAGGGATTACAGAAATTATTTTAAAAGACTGCATATGGGAAAAATACATAGATCTAAAATTCTGAGAGGAATTCTAAAGATTTAGATTTTAAGAGATGTAGAGTTTCAATTCCATCCTCTGCTCCACTTGCAGTCTCTCTTTTAAAAATCAAGAAACTCATTTCAAAATAACCGAGATGAATAAACAATCTTTTTAGCACAGCAGCAAATCAGGTAGATGGATGTCTTAAAGATATGCGTTCCAAGTTTCACATCTCATTACTGCCTACAGCCCTCCAGTCTCAATCCTGACAACAGCCAATAGCTTTTATGAATAAGCATGTTCTGGAAGAGACGCTGGACTATGTGGCTGATAAACAGACAGATAAGATGGAACAGAAATACAGAACGTCAAACATCCATTTACCACAGGTACCAGTCCAGGAGCCTGCAGTAATGTTTATGCAGATAAGAAAACAAAGATCAAAAAGAAAGCTATGCAAACAGTTTGGTTCTATTATTTATTATAAGATTTTGGCTTTGTAAATATAAATCAAATACAAACGTACAGCACTGCAAAGGAAATAAATTATATTAGATATCTATACATTAATATATTCCAGTAAACTAGTCTAAGGAACAAATCTAGCTGTAATTCAGTCAAGAATCTGTACAGAACCACACTATTAAATTTCTATTGTATGTGAAGAATAAAATGTGTTTAAGCAACACAGTTCTTCAAATCATATCAAAAGCAAAATGACTGCAAACTCCTAAAGCAATGTTACTAATTTATCATTGTTACAGCTTAAGAATGTAGCCACATCACATAAATTGCTTCTCCCTCATGTAGTATCTTTGAATCGCTCAATTTGAAAAAAAAAAAAAAAAAAATCCAAACTGTATTACAAAGAGACTGCACTTTTATAGCACAAGAGGTAGCAGACGGTGAAACAAGAAATAATACAATGGCATGAAGAATTATATGCATTTTGCATTGGACTTATCATTTATATGATAAATAACAAGAAATTTCTTCTCCCTCATGTAGTATTTTTGAATCGCTCAATTTGAAAAAAAAAAAAAAAAAAAATCCAAACTGTATTACAAAGAGACTGCACTTTTATAGCACAAGAGGTAGCAGACGGTGAAACAAGAAATAATACAATGGCATGAAGAATTATATGCATTTTGCATTGGACTTATCATTTATATGATAAATAACAAGTGCACAAAAATTTGAGACATTCGATTGTTTCTCTTGAAGAAAGAAATCTGTCTGGTATAGGGCAGCTAGTTGGAAGACACATAGATTTTTCAGTAATTCTGAAATGAAAGTAGTCAGTAACAACTAAAATGTATCTCATACTACAAAATGCCTTCCTAACAATTTTGGGATGTTACAAGGTGTACGTACATCTACTTCAATTAAAAACAGGATAAAGATATTCAGAATCCTACACAACAGCTTTGCCTTCCCTGGATCTCATCCAGAAGGAGTAGTAGACTAGATAATTTTTTTCCCTCATAATTAAAAAAATGCTGGATTTCTCTTCCACTCAATTATATATTTCTCTGCAAATCTTTATTTTCAAAAAACAAGAAGACAAAGAACAAGGTAAACATCGAGGAACTTAATTTTCTTCAGGTAATTCATCACATTGATCCAATTTTTGTACCCTAAATTCTATTTCTCCCACATTCATGACCTGCTCACTGCTCTTCTCCTTAGCCGTAGTATCCGAGTACTTCTCTGCTGACTTCAGTTTATTTTAGTCATTTTCCCACACCAAGAGCCTTCTCAGTTGTCCAACGGATTTGCTATAAATTTTCATGGATTATATGCCACCTCCCTGACATCCTCCCCTCTCCTTCTTATATCTTGTTTCCTGCAGTCGTGGGAAAGGGATACAAGATGTTTCATCTGTGCCTGATTTTCTTGAAGGTCCTTACTGCCTTTTATTTCCCATTTGCCAGAATCTCAAAAAGCCCAAAGATTTTGTAAAACACAGTATCAATCACTAAATTACAAATATTCTTTTAAATCACCCCAAAACTGCTTTGAAAGTTTAGTGCATATAGTGAACACGAAAATGCTAATTAGAAGGAATGAAAAATAAACTGACTTATGTTTTTAATTGGCCACAGCTAACAGTTAGAAGACAGCAAGCAACAGAAGTACATATTGGAAAGCAAATCTCATTATTTGAAAATGCAACAGCTCTTTTTATTGGGAGTGTTTTAGCTGCTGTTTCAAGCAAGCTACATGAGGAAATGTGAAAAGTAATTATATTGTCTCCATGTATTCAATTTTTTTTTTAATTCAGTATTTTTAATAATTTAAGATCCTAGACAAGAAAGTTTTATTCTCAGTCTACTTTTTCTTGTTTTTCTTTAGAAAAGGAAAAGCTTGTGTAAAATCCGTGCAACTATTTTTTGAGAAAGAATTAAAACAGACTGCCTGACCTGATAAGCCCTCTGGAAGACTCAGCTAAAAGTCTAAGAAACAGGAAAGCTGAGCTGAAGGAAGATTGCACTGACTATTCTGGTACTAAGTCTCCTGTCACATGTGCCACTCCCATCTTTTTTAAGTAGAAATGACAATGCATGGCCAATTGCTGACAGCCAGCTTCAACAGTATAGCAGATAAATTTGTTTAAGAAGGTCTGTCCTGCAGGTATGTCCAAGTTCACTTCCTGGCAGTGCTACAGGTTTGCTGTGACACCAGCAACGTTTTTTAACCAGTTAAAAAAAATTCTATCTATATTCTTTAGATTTCATAAATAATTTTTGGTTTTTGCAGAATGGAAAAAACACCAACATACACATGCTAATTACTGAACTCTCCAGTCACTCTTGAACAATGGATATTCAGATTCAATGAGTGAGCACTGAAGAAGCCATTCCTGTTTAATTACACTAAGAAAGAAATCCAAGAGGGTGTTTCCAAGTGTAGGGCTCATGTTCAAGAGCACAAGCATCCTAGAGTTGAAGCCTGGAACCAGACAATTTGTGTAACAATATTCAATTATCTCAAAAGCTCTGAGGGCAGGTCCAGATTGTATCACAGTGAATGCCTCAGTTCCTTGATGACAACAAAACTTCCGATGTCACAGCAAAAAGTAAAAAATGGGCTATGTGCAAATGTGAATTGACACACATTTCACTCTTCCCAGAGTCGAGACGTTCCCTCTGAATGACAAAATAGCAGAGCAGCGCTAATAAGAGAATTGCTAGCAAGATTAGTTGTCTCTTGGTGAAGATTTTAAGGAAGATATTTCTCTTGAGGAAAATGATGCAACTTCTCACGACATGCCTTCCCAAGTTATAAGCAGTTTCTCAATTTCAATGTAACATTAATTTAAGTTACTAAGTACAAAATTTGCTAGTTTTAGTGTAGCACTTTCTTTAAAGCTAATCAGAAAATCATAGTAGCAAGTGTTTTTCACTGTTTCTATGACCTAAGTGCAATGACATTTCCTGCTACTATGGGGGTACCAGCAACTTGAAGTTCCATCCATTTTTGCAGAGCTATTAAACAATTTAGCATATTAATTCTGCTAGCCTTTTGCTTTTGCACTTGCCTTCACTGTTATCAATACCACTTTCTCTCCATCTCTTCTCTTCTTCTAATTTTCTATTCTTCTAGTGCTAAAAGTATTGGCATATTATCTTTATCTCCTTCTGTCTTAGAAGCAGACCTGTTCACAGAATGAAATGGAAGTGTATGCCTTAGCAACTGTTCCCCTCTAATTTATACTCCAAATGCCTCGTAATACAGCAAAGTGCTGATACTGCTACTTTACAGGGAGGAAACCATGCTACAGAGAAGTATATTCAGAATCTGTTACAAGCACAAAAATGAGACTGGTAAATCATTGCAGAAACCTGATGAGTTATTCTCACCAGCCTGTGGTGGGCAGACACAGCTCCTGGATCACAATATTTCAGGTATAGTTCTCGTGAGGCTGCCAGTCATGTACCTGGCAGCAGGACCATGCTGATACCATGAGGGATGAATAAACTCAGATCTCTGGATTTGGAAGAAACCGGTCAACAAGGAAGCAAACGCTAGCACTCAACACTGAGACGAGTCTCAACCTCCATTTTGGGAGCTCTCAGCTATCCAAAGCATAGGGTATAGGAGTTTTGGCTCAAAACCACATAGGAATTTTAGTGTGCAATCACAGGGTGAGAGGTTTGGCCATATTTGCCCTACACAGTACACACTTGAAAGCAGTCACAACATGACATGTGTGATATAGACATCATGACAAGTTCCTTCATTTGAAGAGCTCACGTTTAGATCCTACAGCCTGGCTTCCAATCCATACTTACCCACACTGGCTGTATGTTGTCATCCTCACACTATTAGTGTGTCTTAAGTGGCTTTTTACTCTCTTCCACAGTCACCTCCCTCTAGACATATTTGTAGAGATCATAAGAACCACAGGGATTGATCAAAGACACATTTACTGAATTCCTGGTGCATGACATGAAGCCACTCAAATATATGGGATGCTCCACGGCTAAAGATGGAGAAAGGTAACATAAGTAACAGCAGAGTTCCAGCCTCTCTGTTGGAACACCAACGTCAACATCTAATTCACAACAAATCTCAATCCTAAATTATTAATATAAGCAGGCTGTAAATAAAAGTAATAAAGATTAGGTATTTTTACTGACGCAGCAAACAGACCTGAATGGTTCAACCAGATGCCTTCCCATCTAAGACACCTGTAAGGCCCACAAATACCATTTCTTTCTCTAAATCAAGCTCTGACTAGAAGAACCGGCTCTGCTACAAGGAATCTGGAGAATCTTCTAATTTGAAGACAACATTAAGTATCCTGAGCATTTCTGTTGTGCTGAAGAGAAGGAGTCCTAAGGAGAAATCTGTCCTCCGCTTGGGGCCGCTAAATTAGTAGTGTTGGCTAATTGAATCCTTGGAGGCAAGGGTCTCTAGCCTTTGGGATCTGGAACAAACCTCAGCTGAGCAAGTTACAGGAATTAATTTAGGGAAGACTGACCACATGTCTGTGCTCCAGCCTGAAAAGTTTGCTGTAATCTACTTTAGTTGATGGGGTAGAGAAAAGCAAACAAACTGGGCCGAGAGTTCTCACAGTACCTACAGCACACATTCCTCTACACTCAGTTTCGAGAAAGCAAGATGAGAAGAGTGGTAAGTACTCCATGGTGAGTAGCAGCTGGCTGAGGTTATTAATGTTTTTTCCACAAACCATCTTGGCTGAGGATCTTGTAGCCTTGAACGTTTTTATGCCCACAGCACTTTGTAAGATTTGTTTTTCATTTTCTTTTCATTTTATAGTTGGGGAACCATTACACAAAAAGCTGTGTTCGGAAGGCCTAGCTAAGGTACCCAACTTCAGCACCACAATTAACAATGGTGTGCAATTTAGGAAATCTGACAAGTGGCTTTTATCCTTTGCTCTCCATAAGGGCAAAATAATTACACTCAATAACTAACACTGTCCAGGCAATTCTGCTGGAAATAGTCCTGGGCACCTCCAGTTAGCTTACAGTCAATGCACTATTTTGGTTACTTTAGGCAAAACAGAAACAGTCCCCATCACAAATTTCTACAATAGACAAAAATAACATGACCACATTAAGCTGCTTTCCCCTGTCACCCCTGATGAACTTCATATGGCAAACAGACCAAAAGCCCCCGCTGAGCCCCTGAAGCTGAATGTGAAACGGAAATATCACAAAAAAACACTGCCAGCATCCCAGAACATGACTCACACTGCGTAAGTACCAGATCACTACATTTAGAAGATTCTCGTCTGGTTATTTTGTGTGGATAGATCAAGCACTCTGAAACTCCATTTGCTGAAGGAAGCAGACTGAGCGCCAGGGCTGCTAACTTGGTAGTCACCTCCTGTGCTAGTTAACTTCAGGCAAGTCACTGCATATCTCTACACTACCATTTCCAAATGCAAAACTAATTACACTAATCCCTTTTCTGCAGCACTTAAACATCAATGGATGAAAAGAATTATCCTAAGAATATTAGAGCAAAGAAGTAAAATACTGCATGGGAAGCCAGGGCCAAGTCTCTTCTGTCAATCTATCCCTTCTGACATGTATAAACTCTTCAAGAAAGAAATTACTACAAAATGCTGTTTAAAATTGATGGACCTTCCTGAGCAGAGTAAAATGGGGAACTGATAAGGGAAAACCACTGATAGAAGAGAAGGAAAGATGTAAACTGTCCTAAGGGCCAGATTTTCAAAGATGTCTGCAAACAGATATGAGGTCCATTCATGATGAGATTTTCAGAACCAATGTTTATTTAGTCCCGCTAACATCAATTGCAGCTAATTAGTGCTGCCTTTGCAGACAACTGCAACTTTAATCACTCTAATCATTGAATCTGACCTCAAGTAAACAAACTAAAACAACACTGTTTAATGTTGCTTGTATGACTATTGTGGAAAACTTTAGACAGAAATGTGACTTTTAAACTGCAGTTTAGCAAGCCATAAATACTAATGAGATCATGTGCTGTTTTGTCTTGTGATAATTTTTTCCTACTAAAATCTTGCTTCTTTTTTTAACCTAATAAGCACATCACTAGTCTAAGCACATTCATTGTTCAAAGTTTAAATTTACAGCTAAAATAAAGAGAGGTTGCTTACCAATAACCAGAATTCTTTGAGACACGAATTCTTCATGTATATTCAAACTACTGGGCTACATATGTGTCCTTTCACTTAAGACTAGTCTTGTATCTTTGCAACGAATAAGTATATAAGGTACTGACTGTGCCACTTTTGGTTTCCTCCCAACCATAAAAAGTCAGATAAATTTTAAAAATTCTGAGGGAGAACAAAGTAATGAAAATAGAAAACACTAATGTGAACTAAATATATTTTTTAGAAGTTGCCTGTTGGTAAATCACCTCTTTTTCTATTTTGAGTGCACTAGTACAATTTATCGTAGTGACTTCAACAGCTACACCTGGCCACTAAGCACCTGAGGGCATGGAGTCTTTTACAGAAACCATTCTAGCACTAAGAGCATATGGTGAAGCTACTGATGGATCTACAGATAGCATCACCTCCAGTACCTCAACTGTTTCTTAACAATGTTTTGTTCTCTAGAGAAGTACTCTGTAGTGACAGTGGGAGATTCATCTTAGCAGTCTGATAGCGAATTTTGACAGTCACCAACTGACTTCGACAGTCTGTGTGGAAATGGCTGAACTGTTAAACCCCCCAGAAAACACACAATGAATAGCCTGAAGCATTTAAATGTGTGAATACAGAAGTAGACAACCCACAACATAAAAGTATAAAATAACAAATTCTGCTTTAGAGGCAGAACCAGCAATGAAATTTTTGAGTTTAAATAAAACCGGCTGATTAAAAAGTATAATTCTACCATGATTTGAGACAGAAAATGAAGAATGTTATTCATAGGAACATATGTGGCTCCTGCAAAAGCCTCTGAGGAAGTGGCCTTGATGAAAGCAGAAGCAGTAAACACCAAGCCCAAGACCTTAATGAAGCTAAGTGAGAATTCAAACTCTTTTAGCCTTAAGCAGATATTCCATAACAGCTTTAATAAATGATACAGAAGGAGGAAAAAAAAAAAGGTAAGAAGCCACATGGATCTCATTCCCATAATGTGCAGCATGTGGATGCTGGATGGCTTTCCTCATTGAAGTATTCCTGATTTTTTTTCATAGGAAAAAGTCCACAGATGACAAAAAAATATCCAGCTAGACAGACACTAAAGTGGGTAAGATACCTGTCTGTCCCAAAGCACTGACAAATGGGGCTTCAATCCTTTCACTTACACATGACAGGTTGGCTGACGTCACAAGGGCTTGTCATGGCATTTTCACTGGGTTTCATACAGAAGAAATAGGTAAAATTATTTAAGTTGGGTTACACAGGAAAATTCTTTCCAAAAACAAGGCCAAGCCATTGAACAGACAAAAATTAAAAGAACAGCAATTTTCAGAAGCACATACATTGTCGTAAATCTTTCTGTTGCGGAAGTACATAGTACATTATTTACTTTTTTTACTAGAAATGAAGTTATGTAAAAACAACTACTAACAATAAGAAACACCAGTGTTAATATGCAAATTCTAAGATATCTTCAAAACAATTTTTTCCATTTCTAGAAAAACAAAGAAACCCTAAACCTCTTTTTGTGAACAATCTATTTGAGTTGGGTATGATTTCACTCACAAATACTAGTCAAAAGCACTTTTCTTGAAATCATTTTCAAAATGAAAACTGCTTTTCCATCTACTTCTAATATCTTTGTCTAATGGGGTATATACACACTGGATTAAACATCTCTAAATAAACAAGTTATTTTTAGGATAACACTGCCACAGTTCTTGTAAATATTAGACTGCTATGGTTATGCAGTATGGTCTAATACTGGATTATTTTGAAGTCCTCTGGAAATCTATTCTTGGTTAATATTGACTATTAATACCCATCAGTTTTAAGAGCAAGCTTGCAGCTTTGAAGCTCATATCTCTACAAAATAACTCTCCACAACAGGATGTGGCTTGGGTTCTTTTTCACCGACATCTTAGTCTACAGTAACAAACAGCAAGTCCTTCCTACTGTAATTTAAGCAGGATTCTGAGAGACTGAGTGGTAAATGATAAAATATGCCTTTGTATGTAGAAGAGAAACATTTCTGTGCCAGCAGTTGATTGCCACGTGCAGATCTGTGATTGCCTAAGTCCTTTTGACATCACCGCATAAATTGGCTCCCGCTCCCTTGTTGACACACATGTAAAATCCATGCATGATAACCTTGTAAAAATATATACAGTTTAACTACAATACAAACAAGCATTATTTCTCCTACCAGTGGATTATATC
>NW_008237221.1:3194642-3205844 GCF_000691975.1 Corvus brachyrhynchos | reverse complement strand
TTTAACAGTGCACACTACTCAGCAACTTAACCTATTTCATAAACTCTGAAAACCTACCTCTTCTATGAATGCTATTACTGACTATGCCACTTCATATTTTTCTGTACTGTATCATGCCATACTTTATTCATGCACAAATACTAAATGTAATTTGGAGCAGGGATTTTCCTAACTTTTTTTATCCTGTGCTGTTATTTTATATGTTTCCAAGTACATATGCATTACTATTTAAATAAACAACAGTAACAAAATCCAGATGAAACTTTACAGAAATGTAGGTACTCAGAATGTAATTAGCCAAACTGGAATTCAGCCAGGCCAACATCCCTACTCTTGTGGAAAAAAACCACAGATCATACAAATGGCTTGAATGGGTCAAAATCATAAGTACATAAATATATACTTTAAATGAAATTTCCAAACACAGTACACCATCATCTATCACTTTCTGATTATCTAGCACAGCTATCAAAGGTGCTAGAGCTTCATTAGCAAACGCCGTCTCAAGGCTACCTCCATTGCAGCCTGCTGTAGTCTGAGATGCAGGAAGTGAAGGTCATCATTTAAATTCAAGACAAAGAGACTGTAAATCAGCACTTCTGCCCGATGTGGGGGTTCCTGTGACAGCAGCTCACCAGCAGCTCTCCACCCGGTCTGGCAGCTCAGGTAATTTCATTAATTCAGTGGAACTCAGAAGAAACGTTGGAAACCAGGGCTGTAATTTCATGCTGTCAAGAGCTCTTTTTGTTTCCCAAGTTTAGCAACATAGATGTGAAAATGTTTGATACCCACTGCAATATTGCACTTCATGTATTGTTTGATAATCATCTGGTCACCACACCCACCAGAACGGGCTGAGCTCACGGGGATGCTTGTTTGCTCTCCTGCCAGGACTTTAGCCTTCTTTAACACCCTGTCCTTTGACAGCTCCTAAACTGCAATTCAGCCACCCAAAGCTGCTTTTAAGAGGCATCTTCAGCTCTTCAAAACCTGAAAGTATGTTGCATTAACACTGACACTTTGCTTTTATTGTCACTGAATTCTCATTTTCCTTTGACATGCAGCTGATTTCAGCACCTTTCTTTCTTTAACCTCACCGAGTTGCCTTCCATGACTGAATCCCCTATTTAGTGGTAAAGAAATACACAGTGAGGACACAGCACATTCGTCTGAGTTTGCAGCCCTTTCAATGTTCTTCCAAAAGGAAGAGAGCAAAAGTATCAGATCCCTATTTCAACTGGCTCAGTGAGGTCTTACTCAGCAGTGGGATGGCATTCATGAAACCTTTAGTCAAATTTCTCCTCTACTGTCGCATTCCTCATGTACATATATCATGACATTACTTCAAAAAAGGAATGACATCCCAGAATTCCCAGGTGAAAGTATAACAAGAAGTTGTACCAAAATTGTAATAAACTAACATGATAAAGCAGAGGAGCTATTAGAAGTTGGAGAGTGAAACCATTGAAAAATTCACTAAATAAACACCAAATAAGATGAACAACTGACCTTCTCCTTTGTTCAGAGTCTCCCTGCTGAATATACAGAGAGATACTTAACACGATCATAGCCTCTCATCTGATGAAGCTTTCAGTGTACATCAGGAAAGCACAAGGAAATACGCCAAGGGATCCAGACACAAACAGATGGAATTGGCACGTCTGGATTCTGAGCCTTCATCGAACAAGAGGGAAATACAGTTCCCATCTTCATATGAAACACGACTTTCTTGTTCCACCTGCACTCAGACAGATAACAATACCTCACAAGAGCATGAACTTCCCTTTTCATCTCTACAGAGAAATAACTGAAAAGCACACGGGTGACCCTTTAAAAAACTGCTGGTGCCAAGTGCATCACTGCCAAGGAATTTACCATCTCTCCCTGGACAAGATACTTGCCTATTGCATACCAAGGGGAGATTTATTTCATTGTGAGTAACTCCCTCAGAAAATACAGGACACTTAAAAGCATCATGATATTTTCCTCTGCTTTTCACTGCCACCTATTAGCTGCTGCTACACTTATTTCCCTTTTTATGTATTTAGATTACTGCATTTCTATAGTTGCAGCATTTAAGTCTAAGCTATTAAGTTTTCTAGTGCTGTTGACATAAAATACAAACTTCTCCCACTTTCTTTCACATTATTTTACTTACAGAATAAGCCATTTTCAGAGTAATATTTAAATTCAGAAAGTTATTTGGGCTTATAATTTTAAAATGTGGCTTTCATTTTCATGCTCACAAACTATATCTGTTATGAAAATATTTCATAGCAAGCTGCTGCCTAATTAGATGACTTAAACTCTGTATTTAAAAGAACTGCCAAAGAATATAAAAATCAGATTTTTTCTTTGTTTGCTCTGATGTGCTTTTTTCTACTTATATTATGTACAGGACAAAAAACAGTTGAGTGATAAGACCATGAATTCACATTGTGTTTTCCTTTATAATGTTCATCAGCTAACTGGGGTGTTCATAGGTTGTTTTTCTTTTTTGTTTTCTTTTTTTTTTTCCCCAAAAGCAACATTTAGAAGCCAATAACCCAAAGTGTATTACTGAACACTTTAACAGTGTCCAATAGGTAGAAGACCTAGCTGCACACTGATTAAATGATTTAACTGCTAGATCAATGAATGCAGCATGAATTAAAATGGCTGCAAGCTTTTCCGGGCATAAGATCAGACCTAAAAAATAGATACCTTACTTTTTATTTCACATTTCAAAGAAAATGCAATAATTTCTTTTAAAAAGAAAAAAGATACGTGTTTTCCTGACAGAAATAACACAGCTTTATTCTAATATACAGTGACTAAACCATATATTTTAATTGTCAAAGATCTGACTACATTTTGCCATTCTCATACTGAATAACCTCACTCAAGGAAAAAGCAGTCTCTGCTCAGGAAACATAATGGTGTTAGGATTTGGTCCAAAGTGAACTGTTATCTCACGCGTGAAGATAATGAATGTTAATTTAAAATAATGTTCTTTCAACTCCAGGGTTTTTTTCATATAATCAATCAGGCCTGAAAGTGTGTGCATGCGCGCTCTCTCACATGCACTCTCTCTGTCACTCACCCATAAATACTTCATTTTATATTCTCATTCCCAGAGATTCAGAAAATTTTCTGCAGGTGTAAACTAATATTGCTCCACTAAAGTCAACAGAGCTGCACCAAATGACATTAGCAAAGTCAGTGGTCCTGCCTCCTGTCTCCTGTGACAAGGCTGTACCTGACTTCCACTTAATGTCCATCTCACAACAAACTCTCCCTTTCTTCCTTTCAAATGTGCATTTCCCAGCTCTTACTGGTACTCAACAGACAACCACTATGGCCTTTCACTAACTCGACCCTCAAAGTCTCTTATCTCCACCAAATCCCTCAGAGAAGCAGGTATGACATGGCTCTTTTCTGCAACCTAGGAAGAAGCTCTCGGAAAGTGCAAAGACAAAAAGCACTGCAGTGGGAGGCTGCAAAGCATGTAGAGAGGACAGAACAGGCTTGACCTAAAAAGCAGTAGGCTTCAACATTACAGCTAAAATACTCATCTACTACAGGAAAGAGAAATTAACACATTAAAAAAATGGAACAAATAAAACTTCTACATTTAGACTATCGCTCCTGTAAAAACAGGAGCCATAATCTAAATTACTGTTGTTTGGAAATAGTACAGAAAACAAGTATTCTGTAGCTTTCAACCTCAGCAAATTGTCTGATTTTTGACACCTTTTTAGGAGACATCTGATGGCTGGAAACAAGACTCTGGATTACATGACATGCTAGTTTGATCAAGAAAGGCAGTTCTCCTGAAGAAGAGCCAAGCAGAAATTTGGATACCATTCCTTCCCAATGGCCCAGGAAACAGTGTAACTGCTTATCCACTAATTTGGCAGAGCAAACCATGTTCAGCTCCTCACTCCTTGGTGCACCTGTACTCCAAGCATCTGCGCCACCACGCAGCTTTAGCTGATATTTATTGGTATTTCCTGTGCCTGTGTGAGGAACAAAAATCCTTCCATTTTATTGAAAGCTCCATGTTTTCAGGAATTAGTGCTACAACTTAGGCTAATATTTGGTTGACCGGAAATGTGGGTATTTTTATAATACTTTTTAAAACTACTGAGAAAAAGAATATCAGCATGAATTTAAAAAATCAATAAAACTGGTTCCTGGAGATGGTTGGCTCTTAATCTGTATTTCCTAAAAGTTCAATAAAAAGAGGAAATCTCATGTCTGGAACCAGAGAGAAGTTAGGAGTATGCTTCCAATTAGGACATTTACAAAGAAGCCTTCTGGGAGCCAGGAGAGTGGAAAGTGTGCAGGAAAACGAAGAATCTCTTTCTTACAACAAGTATTTCCTGTAAGTCTATTTACTTCAGGTCAGTGTAAGCAGAAGATGAAGACAAAGCTACAAAACTGAAAGACACAATTACAGATTGAGAGTGTCCATGTTTCTCACTTTCCAACACTGTCAGTCTGAAATGCTCCCAGGTATGCATCAGCACTCTCCCTAAGAAAGTAATGTCAGTGAAACAAAACATTTTCTTTTAACACGCAAACAAAGAAACAAACAATATTTTAATATGGCAGCTTTTAAACAGCCTGATATTCCATTCTAGTCAGACTGCTAAGAGGTGGGACATCCTGAGTTATCTGTGAGCAAAGTGTACATCCCTTCTCATTGTTCCTCACATTTCACTATGACCAAGAAAAGTTTTGAGAAAGCTATTTTTATTTGGGAAAAAAAATTAAATTATCTTTTTTTTTTAATATTAGTGCCAATGCCAAATTATTCAGTGTGCTGTATTATATTCAAGTGTCAGCTTGCATGTGATGACTGACACCAAAGCTTCCCGAGAAAAGGTCCATGCAGCCAGTTCTTAGGAACGTCCTAAATTCTCAACTATAGTTATGTGAAGCTAAAAATGGTGCCAATCTGGCTCCTAGGAAAACAACTAATAACAATTCTTCGCTTTTAATTAAAAAGAAAGAAAAAAAGTTTTCTGCAATTTTGAGTGTTTAACAAAGAAGGAATAGAAGCACAAGGTGAGGAGAACATTACCCACTCTAAACAATTTGTTGCATGGAGCAAAAAGGATTGCCTAGATTTGCCTACTGTTGTCAGGTAAATGATAAGAACAGGATGAATCAAGAAAACTTTCAGAATTCAGGTTTTTAATTTATGTTATATGGGAAAAAAAAATTGATTACTTAATCTGCTTGCACATTCACAATTTCTGTAATTTTCATCCCTTCTCATTGTTCCTCACATTTCACTATGACCAAGAAAAGTTTTGAGAAAGCTATTTTTATTTGGGAAAAAAAATTAAATTATCTTTTTTTTTTAATATTAGTGCCAATGCCAAATTATTCAGTGTGCTGTATTATATTCAAGTGTCAGCTTGCATGTGATGACTGACACCAAAGCTTCCCGAGAAAAGGTCCATGCAGCCAGTTCTTAGGAACGTCCTAAATTCTCAACTATAGTTATGTGAAGCTAAAAATGGTGCCAATCTGGCTCCTAGGAAAACAACTAATAACAATTCTTCGCTTTTAATTAAAAAGAAAGAAAAAAAGTTTTCTGCAATTTTGAGTGTTTAACAAAGAAGGAATAGAAGCACAAGGTGAGGAGAACATTACCCACTCTAAACAATTTGTTGCATGGAGCAAAAAGGATTGCCTAGATTTGCCTACTGTTGTCAGGTAAATGATAAGAACAGGATGAATCAAGAAAACTTTCAGAATTCAGGTTTTTAATTTATGTTATATGGGAAAAAAAATTGATTACTTAATCTGCTTGCACATTCACAATTTCTGTAATTTTGAAACAGTGTTAAAATACAGTTTCCTGACATATCTGTTTTCTAGCTTTCCTAATAAATATATTATTAAAAATAAACCTTTCTTCTCATAATAGTATTGGCTTTTCCAGTAGAAATTTCTTCTTTTACCATTTTCTTTATCTATAATTAAGGTTTTCTATAACACACAGGATTTAAGATATACAGAAAATGGCAGAAATCACTAACAGTGATCACTAACACTAATCCACGTTTTCTCTGTTCTTTTCAAAAGCAGTTAATTCCTTCAAAGACTAATGTACATGTAGGAAAAGTGCCTTAGCTTCAATGAAAATCATCAATGTAAAATTTAGCATGTGCAAAAAAACCAACAGTCATACTGTTAATATTGAGAAGGCATAAAAATGCCCATGTAACACTGCTATGCAGCTCCATTAAAAGAATTAAAAATACAGCATTACATAAAATTGTATTGGCAAATTTTAACTGTGTTCTTCCTGGAATACTGGAGTCATACATAAGGTTTTAATTTTTAAAACTATTTTGTGAAACTAAACTTATTCATCAGTATGCTCCAAGGCCTATGCATTTTCATGCCTGTGGGAAACAAGTGCTTATATGATCAAGGTCTCCATCATTATATTAATATTAATCTATGGGTAACAATGAATTTTCTGCAGTGAATAGTGAATATCAATTTTCATCAGTGAACAATCAGTGACTGTGTGGCCTGCGATTACATTTTATGAAATAGCAATTCCTTTGTTTTGATTTTGTACAATTTTGAACCTGGATCCTAGTAATTGCTTGGGGGAAGGAGATTATGCATAAACTCTGGGTTTCAACTTGTCTCTGAAGTCAATGACAGCTCATAAGACACTGATCACAAAATTAACAACCGACCAGAAGGAAAACTGGAGAAACCCCCCACCATTCTGAGGCAGAATTTCCACTTTAATTTGTGCATGTGAATGCACACACTGCAGTGTTATGCAAGGCACAGACTCTCTCCTCTTCGGAAGTTTTCTTTTACAAGCAATGACACCAAGAAAATAGTAATAAGGCACAAGCAGCCAATGCAGGCTTGGCTGGTGCTTGGTTTCTGACTTGAGAAGCATCTGTAATTGCAAACAGGTATCTGTAGTGTGAGATCCTCTCTTACTGAATGCATAAATGTTGTGTGAGACTTAACAGAAAATGATAGCGTGCTAAGAAAGATAAAGCTCTCAGATCAGTCTCTCAGATCTTAAAGATTTGTTGAGCAATAAACATATCTTACATACTTTTAATTTCTTTTTCACTGTATACTATTTCTAGCTACTCTGGGACTCTGCTAATCATTTTCTCTCAACTCCATTTTGTTTCACTTACTCGCTTTTCCAGAAGGTTCAAATAAAACCTAAGGTTGACAGATAAGAATCACTCAGCTAAAATTAGTAAACTAAGTGCCATGTCCCGTGAGTCACAGCATGCAACTCCCATCCACCTCTCTTCAAAAGACCAGATAACAATGCCATGCCCTAAGTTAACGGGATCAAATACCCACTTGCCAAAACACTGCTTTGGAGTACTACACCTACTAGCAGAGTCCTACAGTCTGTAACCAAAACATAGTTCAGTCAGCTGCATTAAAATCACAGATGTGAATATAATGCAAGTAGGTTTAATATTTAACATATTAACAAATATAGGAGAAATGAGAGGTAAGCAGGAATATGTTTAACTCTTCTTTTTTTCAATTACTAGACCTCAAATCAATAGTATCCTATTATGGGTAAAAAATAAATTAGAGCCCAGTCCTTTGCATGCAAAAAAATGCAATTTCCACAAAAAAAAGGTGAATGGGATATTACTGGTATTTTTGTTGTATATTTAAATTAATTTTTAATGAACTAGTGGATTTTAGTACTTTAAATTTCACTGTGTCTGGTGTTGAAATTATTTTTAAGAATTAGTCTTATATAATACTACAAGTGAGAGTTGTATGAAGACTCATAATCATTAATTCACAATGTTTTATTCTGCAATTATTTAACCTTGGAATTTCAAACTGGATACAGTGTAAAGGTATATGCAAAGATATTCTGATTGTTAGTAAGTATACCAATAAACCATATTTTACTTACATTTTTAAATATATTTCTAATTTTGAAATTACAAGTATAACTGCCTTTTTAACCAATAGTATACTTTTCTCTGCATTTTCATAACAAACACTTTTGCATTCTAGTGAAGTGTAAAATGAGAGATTGGAAGAAAATCAAAACCAGTCTTTTTATACACAAAACTCTCAATGGCTATACTTTGTTCTTATCTACATGGTATAGCTATGGGATCAGGCTCCAATGGGATATTACCAAAGCTGGCTAAAATTAGACACCATGAGCTTTAACTTGGGTTCATGGACATGTCAGTATGTATCACCACTGTGCCTGCTGTCGCCTGCCCAGAGGACTTAAAAGACCCTGGTAGTTTCAGGGAGAAAAAAAAGAGAATAAATAAATATGAATGAAATCTTACTAAAATGCTAGGTTTACCCTTAAATTTTTTTTTATATAATTCAATATTCGCAGCATGATAGAAATAAACAAGAAGACAGAGTTCAGGCTTTCACAACTTACTTGCTGGCAGACATTGGTTTAAATAGATGATAAAATTGTGTTTAAAGACTACGATTGAAAATATGGTGAAAAAAAATGGGCTTGATCCAGCTCTGGTGTTTCTGGGACCTGCCTGTGGAGAGGCCTTGGAAATCAGATGGCCCCGTGTGCCACAGGAGTTCAGCTGTGCAGGCTTGAGGCCACAGTGGTTATTGTACTGTACACAGCCACTCTGGTGTCAATCAGTCTACTCCCAGTTACCTGCACTACACCCAGGAATTAAGGGGTTTGTGGAGTTTACCACATTTGTTTTGCATTTCTTATACTCTTGCCAATAACAAATAAAGAAATTCCTGAAAAATGGAGTCATTACGTCATCTTATAAATTACCTATTTTGCAGGCTGTACTCTCACGACTGGAAAATTAAACCTTAGAACAATAACCCAATTATGAGCTAAATTTACATTCAACTGATGAAAAATGATCCAGAACCTGACAAGAACAATCTTTGCTCACAATGTTTAGCACAAGCAACACTTGACAGCCTAAAATGTATGAGCTATATGAAAGATGACATACGTTGCACTGCCCAGCTACCAAGGGCACCACGCTCCAGGTACTACACACGTACAATGGGAGTGTTCACCACATCCTGAGACTAAACAAACCCAACAAAAACCGAGGCACAAAACCTTCTGCAGATAAAGAACATGATCTGACATTACCTCCTAAACAATCAGGGCAAGAAGAATGGCTAAACAAAGTCCTGTTATATGGAAGGAAAACCACTGCAATTAATAAAATCAGGGGTCAGGATTTCAAACAAATTTATGTATTTGCTGGATAGATATGAAAAAAATTGCTCCAACAATTCTGACCTAACTTTTGAAAAAATCTCCAAAGCCTACTTCATTCAGGAAAGTAAAACCTTGTGTGCATTTGGCCAGTAATTTTAAACAATTCCACATTTTACCAACCAAGTTCATCACTGGTGTGAGGCACGTATGCCTTGCACAGATTAATTTTGTTTATAGTTCTAGTTAGCATTTGTAACAACCTGCATTATGGGTAAAATACAAGTTTTACTGACATTTATGCTAATCTGGATCCAGCTAAAAAGTCATTTAAGAAGCAAACCAGAAATTTCCCAAAAACATCTTCATCATCACCTTTCACACACTTTCACATCACAGCACACTTTCAGAACTTTTAGCCTGGACTGATTGACACTGCCTGAAGTCCTCACAGACTTCCAGAGATAAATGTTCTGAAACACTGTGGAAGGCAGATACTATGAAAACTAGTTACAGGTATGTCCAAAATTCGTGAACTTTAGCTGACTGAAGTTGGGTCCTCCATTTCAAAACATGTCTGCTAATTCTAAAATTCCCCCTCATTCTCAAACTGCGTGAAATGAGACAATTTGCTAACTAACTAGATAATGCAGACATCTATGGGGGCATTTAGTTACCTAAAATTAAGGGAACATCTTCAATGTTAACTTTCATCTAGTTCCTTTTGAAGTATTTTATTCTAACCCAGTGACTGCAGATGGCACAGTTCAGTGGTCCCCAGGCTGTGGTGCACTGGTAGAAATGCTCAACAGTCTAGATGGAGCCTGAGCCAGTTCAAGATGAGTTTGAGGCCAAATTCATAGTCCATCTTCTCAGGGAGCATCACGTCACTAACCACACCCAGTATGTTTTATTTACATGCAGGCAGAAATACCAAACCCACTTCACAGCCTTTCACTTTCTCACTTGTTTTTAAGATGACCTTAGGCTGAAAACATGATCCAGGCTCTTCTGCTGCAGAAGCCTCAGGTCATCCTGAACACTCCCTTCTCCTCTCTGCTCCGAGGCAGGGGAAAACCCAGGACACCTGAACAGTAGATGCCCACAGAACGTCTACTGCCTGCAAACAGTGTGGACACACAGCACATGACCTCCCAGTCACATACTGGCTGCACAGCAATTCCAGTCATGAAATTCTTGTCACTCCAATAGTGCTCATTTTTTGTCCTGAAAAGTTATGAAGCATTGCTCTAGCTCATACTACAGAAGGACTAAGTCAAACTACTAGGAATTTTGATTTATGGTGAACAAACTCAATTTGGTTTTTTACATTTATATTTAATAGCTGGAAGTGCTTGCTTAGATTTAAAAAACAAAACAAACACCACCTTCAGAGGTGAACTGTAAAATTTTCGCTAAAAAGCTTCAAACTGTCAAAGAGTATCTTCTATCACCAACGTTTTCAGACCCCCACCCAACATCCACAGACTCACAACTCCCCTTACAAAGCTGACTTCAACACAAGACAATTTCCATCACACTATCCAGTTCATGAGGTGGAGTGGAAGAGTAATTTTTCTCTCTGAGACCTTTGCTACTGAAACCCATACCAAGTATCAGCTGCAGATGCAGAGACCACCATCCATAGCACACCCAACAGTCATCAACACAGTCACTTTTTTCTCCACTCACTAAAACCAAACTCATCATCAGCAAGATCAAGTGCTCTCTGTTGAGCTACTTACCCCATGAAGCATTCCCTTCCCTCCCTTCCCCATGCAACTATCTGGTCAAAGCAGAGAGGGTTTGTTTAGGCATGGAAAAGCTGACATTTTAAGGCCATAGATCCACAGTGGGAATTAATTAATGCCATAAATCCCATAGAAGTGGGAATTATTTTGTGGGCACTTCCACTTTTATACAAAACATTAGTCAGCAAACAATCTACTTCCCTAAAGACTTTCTGTAACACACTCAAGAGTGGCTGATAATTAAAAAAA
>NW_008237221.1:3190022-3193172 GCF_000691975.1 Corvus brachyrhynchos | reverse complement strand
GAGGACCCGCCGCCGCCTCCCAGCCGAAATTCGACCGGGGAAGGTGTGGGGACAAAAATAATCGCCGTTAATAATCACACGCGCTCCGCCGCCGTCCCCTTCTCCTCCTCGGTTTCCAAGCGGGCTGCCAGATAATCCTGCCCACTCCGAAAAATGAAATAATAATAATAATAAAAAAAAATCCCGCCTTCCATCTCCCCCCCGCAGCCCCACACATTTTATTATTAAGTATAATTGCTCCCCCCTCCTCATATGGCACCCCGCGGGGAAGGATTGCCCCCTCCCCTGGTGCCCAGCCCTTCCCCTGTCCCCTCTCCCCCATCTCCTTGGAACAGTGTGTACATGATTTTGTAGTTTTTTTAAGGCGCCATGTTTATAATCCTCCATCATATTAAAAAAAAAAAATCCACCCAGCATGAGACACGGCGTCTCTCGCACCCCAAAGCCAGGGAGGCAGACACAGAAATATCCACAGGGCTGTAAATTCACCCCCCCTCCCGCACACACACCCCTCCTCCCCAGACTTAAAAGTCTCTCTCACCTTGTGCTGCTGGCGCTGCTTCTGCTGCTGCAGGGGGGGAGAAGTTAAGCCAGGGGAAACTTTTCAATCCCTTCCCCAGGCCGCTGCTGCCTCCTCCTTCCACATATTTTTCCCCTCAGAGTTTTATTGTGTCTGAATTTTCTCTCTCTCTCTCCTCTTCTGTCTGTCCACAGTTCAGGTTTCTGGGGTAAACAGGGTTTAGGATGGTGCTAGGGATATTTGGGAGAAGGAGAACTCTAGTGGTGTCTGCTGGAGTTGCTGTTTGTTTCTTTTATTATTTTTTTTTAATAATACATTTGAAACGGATCTTTAACTATTTATTATATATTTATTATGTATGTATTTTGTCACAGTCTTCGGTCTGGACCCTCTCTTGTTGCAGAGGGAAAATGTGGTGCTTATCCGACTTGATACATGGAAATTCCTCCTATCATTAAGTCCAACTTGAAGAAATGACAGATAATGTTTTTAAAAGTAGACACTCACCTTGAGCAACAGAAACTAAAACATAGAGAATCAACGGCCTGTCTCAGAGTTGTCAACACGTCGTGAACTGTAGACCACAGAATCATAGAATCATTTAGATTGGAAAAGACCTTTATGATCATTGAGTCCAACTGTTAGCCATTCTTGCACTGCAGGGTTGGGAGATACATAGTAATACAAAATACATAACTTTATAGGAACATATATGTAAGTAGCAAGAGAGCATGTACGTTTTACACTGTTTTTTATGGACTGTGAGATAAATATTAATGAATGTCTAGGAAAATATATTCTGAAGTTTCTGAAATGCTTCAGGAATTATTAATGGATAAGTAACACACTTCACAATTAATTAACTTGACTAGAACTTTACTTTTATTAAAATATACTGTAAGCTTAATTCTATGAGCATTTATGTATGAAAAAAATTGAGCCATATGAGTAGTTGTTAATATTACTAAAATAGTAGAAGGAAATAGTAGTGCTAATGTTGAAAAAGATGCATCCATTGTGCCTGATCAGTCAAAGATTAAACAGAGTTTGTACACTGAACAGTGAAAGTTTCTCCTGTATGTCCAGTAAATAAGATTTCTAGTAGTGTCTAAACCCACACAGTTTCTTTGAGACTGCTGCATCAGGACTTTACGTCCACTTTGAAAATAAAATGCAAATAATGGTTAGTTGCACAGTTGTGATAAAGTCTTACTTCTGTTATGCATTTAAATATGAAAGAACATTTTACATTATCTAAAATAAATAGATAGGAAAGAAAGTGCTGGTAATCTGCTTTCAAAGAGTGCTTGAGGCATTGGGCAGATACCCAATAGTGGTACTATAATTTATTAACTGCATTATATTGCTTGTATTAATAAAAAGCAAATGAAATTTACAGGCAATTTTTTTAAGTAAAAAGGGATTTACTGTCAATATAATTACAAAAATACTACCTTATTTTAAGCATTTATTTGTGATGTTTGGCTGTGATTTCGTTAAGGCATGTCATTTTCAAAAGAAGTTAGATAGAAATATATGCCAAGTTTCCATGGGATATTGCTGGCTTGCCTGTCTTAGCTTTCTTTGAAACCTTCTCTGTTCAAATTGCATCTGAGCTATATTTATATACAGGGGGAAGAAAAAAGAAGTTGGGGTCATTATAGTTTCTGCTGTTTCTACCGTGCAGTCAAGCCAACAGCACTGCTCAAGCCAGCATGGTTAAGGCACACTGATTTTTGCATCCAGAATCAGAGGACAAACAAACATAGCTAGCAGCCACATAACCATTTTTAATTCTTCACCCCAAACAGCCAGGTATCCCCAACAACTGGGTCGCCTGGGGGGATTTGCCATAACTCCAAAACAAAGCTCCAAAGCCAGTCTCAGCTTCTCTAGTGAAAGATTTATTGCTCTGCCGCAGTGCCTTCTCCTTACCTATGTAAATATTTATTTAAGGCAGAAGTTCAGCTATCTTCAGTATAAAGAGGTTTTAGCCCTTTATCTCTCACAGGACCCATAGAGAGCTGTCAAATAAATACTCATGCCGCAGTTTCACCAGCATGGAAGCACATGGAGGGCAGAAGCCTTATGGCTTGCCTACCGTACAGGTTTTTACCTAGAGTCTACCACTTGTCAACAATCTCCTGTACTTAACATACTTAGAAAGGCTAGTCTGGACCACCTCCAAATATTTGTTTCAGGATACAAATATTTGATTTTGGAAAGAACAGGGTATCCTAAAGCAAACATGTAGGGAGTGTCTGCAACCATAGCCACGTTATCTTCTTGAGCTGATGGGCAGTGAATTAAATCAAGTGTAGAAAGACAGGCATAGAGCTTATAAATGGGTGTTCATGGGCCAGGTTTGGGGATATTTTGATATCCTCACTAGGTCCCCTGAGTAACTGTTTGCATTATATAGCCTTCAAATGCCCGTTGAAGGGTAAAAAGGATGCATTTTTGTCTCGTTTTGACTTATTTTTATGTGTATTGTGAAGACTTTTCAATGCTCATCAGTGTACAGCTTTGAAGCCCGGCTAGCCGGGCTGGGCTAGCCCCGAGTCCTGCGTTTATCCGCAGTAGGTGGGGGTCTAACACGAGCCCTGCGGCGGGGGCCTCCCGCCCCCTCC
>NW_008237221.1:3178842-3189899 GCF_000691975.1 Corvus brachyrhynchos | reverse complement strand
CAACAAAAAGCGGGCTCAGGGCCTTCTCCAGCCCCCCCTCCCCGGGGCGAGGGCGGGGGGCGGTGCGAGGCCGCGGGGCCGCATTTCCTCCCGCCCGGCCGGGAAGGGCCCTGGCAAGGACGGTCGGGAACCGGAGCTCTGGGGCAGGACCGGCACCTCTCGGGCTGCAGTGGCTCGGTTGGGGAAAGAATTTGCTGGTCCAAAAGGTTAATCGTGAGGGCTCAAGTCGCCTGCTTGCTTACGTGGTTGTGGGGAGAGAAAACGCACCACTGCGTCAGTGTTAGAAAGAAAACATGATAAAGTTACTTCCTTCCGAGTAGAAAGTACTTGCCGTAGGAATACATCGTTCTGCCTGTGTGGTTTTGCCAGTAGCGCTGCACTGGTGTGTAAACAGGCGATTTGTAGGCACTGCTTCTCTTTGAAAGGGACTTGGAGGGGGGAGAAGAAGCTGCATAAACAAGAAACACAAAATTAGCATCATCCAGACCAAGAACATAATCTCCTGCCATGAATTAAGGGGCATACGAGGCAGGTTCATGGCAAAGAAATCCTTTGCAGGTTGGAGACACACAAACCATGACTTGGGAAACCCCTGAGCTGAATGCAGGCTCGGACAAGAATGCCCTGTGTCCTGGCTATAACCATGTTCCTCCAGGTATGTCCACTACACTTTTCAGATGGGAGAAGACCAACACTGCCTAGTAACATGCAGACTGGTAAACATGGCTCTGTTTTCCTTTTAGATGATACTCTTCCCCTCATTCTTTTCCAAAGATCATTCTATTTTTAGTTCTAATACTGGACAGCACAATACTGTGTGTATATGACTTTGTATTCTTGCCATGCTCTTCTGCTATTCTCTTGCTTCAGTGGTGGTACAACCATCAAACCTGCAGGTGAACAAGTACATAATTGCTGGTGTGTTCTAGGTACTGGGCTTGGTACCATGAAGTCATCTGAATGCTACCCTTAGGAGAGCAGGGAGTGTTGTGTACTCTCCATCGCAGCACTTGTGCTAGGCTAATGAATGCACATCCCTGCCTTCTCCAGGACTTTCTACCATCTTTCTGGCTGAACCAAACCCACCCACTATAAGCTCAAGTCTTTATCTTGCTTTGTAAGATAGCTGTCTTGCTGGTGGTGCCAGCCCACTTCACTGTGTACTTTACTCCCAGCTGCACTGAAACAAAAATAATTTGAATGTGTTTCCTGAGAGGCAGGTCTGCTGTGTTGTGATCATAGAAGTATTAATGCAGAAAATTAGTGTAAATTTTTCATCAGAACAAAGTTTAGCAACACAGTTTTCTTTGCAGTAAAAATCTCAGCTAGGCATTTAATTTAGGAATCTGGGGGAAGGGAACAAAGTCTTAATAACAACAGGCTCAGGAAATCCATGGAGCTGAAAACAGTTGGAGGATGGGAGAGTCTTAAGGAGAAGGTTATGCTGTTCCTTTTCTCCCCGGTGATGCCTTAGGTTTTAGGCATTGTAAAGAAAATACCAGGCTCAAGAGGGGGGACACAGAGCAGAGAGACCCCAGTGTCTGCTGCTCCATGAAGCTGTCTAAGGAGTGAGTTCAAGCCATCCAGAGGTGCTGTCCTTGCAGTCTTGACATGATGAGGATTGAAGTAGACTCTACAGCAGCCAGGATCCTTCTTCCCTTTTCAGCTTCCCTCTCCTTGCTCTGTCCCTGGCGATGTGTGGTGCAGGCTACCCACAGTGCTCAGAGGAGCTTGTACAGGCAGAATTTCTAAAGACATTCTGGGGCATTTGTTGAAAACAGTACACTGTGGGGAGGTGGATCTTTGGTCTGACACCCTATGGCCAGCACTCACATGTGTGAGTTCCCTGTGGGTGTAACTGGTAATAAAAAACCCCACTCAGGACTAAGTCTAGCAAGTATAGATGTAGACTAAGATACAAAAATGCACTTTTTTTTTTTCTTCACTCTGTTCTGTCTTTACATTTTCATGCACAACTGGGAATAGAGGTTTATCCTAAAAAGTTTACCTGTGAGTAAACTGACATATGTTTATGACATATGACATGACATGTGTTTACACCAGCATTATGCTTCATGAAAAGTGTATGCCTGATTCAGCACAGAGTCTGCCAAAAGAAATATAGCTCCATATTTTTTATCTAATTCTAAACAACAGAGTGAGTTTGCACCAGTTTCATACTTTGTGGGAGAAAAAAAAGCTTTAATGTCAACTTCCAAGTGTACATCAAATTTATCTCACAGTGGTTTGTCCAGTGTTGGTATAATATAGGAAATTATCTATGCAAAATAAACGTGCAAAATTTAAATTTGATTTTAGACTGAAGTAGCATCTATTGTTATTTTATGAGGATGCTGTGATTGGAGATACATCATTTGCCAGAAAACCTGCTGTGACTATGAGGAAATAAGTAGTACCTTTTGCTATTAAATAACTACAGAACTAGAACTTTTATATGGAGGCATTATGACAGCATAGAAAATAGTAAGAAAAAAAAATCCTGCGTTTAAAGTAAGTGGAGTCCATCATCTCAAGACAGTGGTCATTCATGGATAAGGGAGGTGCATGCATTAGGAGCGTGCAGAGATGTTCAAGTGCTTTTAAAACAGAGTTTAGTTCATGACAAGCCAGGCTTAACCCATTTTGGTCCAGCACTGCCCTTGAGCTAATTAGTGCAGAAATACTCTGTCTCTGCCCTTTGTGTCAAAGCCTTCCATGTTCCAACTTGGCTTGTTAGCTCCAAGGTAGTGCTGGTCCTGGACTGGTTCCATGCATTCATGGGGCACTGCTCTGGGCTTAACAAGCCTTTCCAGTATACAGACTTCTGTCCCTGTACAGAACAGAGACATCCAGATGTTTCTGAAAGACACAATGTGTTGTCATTAGTACTTATCTGGAGCTAATAAGCCGTGTTAGACCAGAGCTGATCACCAGTTGTGGCTCTGTACAGCTTTTTCCCAAGCTCCAGTTTCCAGGAATACACTCTTTTGCATAGCATTAGCTCCAGTCTCACACTGTTTATTTTTCCAGTTCTGATGCTACACAAAAGAGACAAAATTGTTTCTGGAACAGAGCTGCTCTCAGATCTAACACATTGCCTGAGCTGAAGATCCCTACCAGACTGAAGCTGGTCTGGCATGAAGCCATCTTCATGTGCTTGGAACTTTGATGTGTCCTGATATCATCTGCAGCTTGACTGCACCTCTTAGAGATATCACTGATTGGCTGTACAGGATGGGTTTAATTAATAGCAACATTTGTGTCAGTTTTGAACCATTATGGTCAGGATGAAAGCTAATGTGGGAACAAAAAAAATCCACATCTGTCATTCTGTGTTTCTGACACCTTATTTGAAAGCTTTTTATATTATCCAAAGTTAAAGATAATATGTTGGATAAGATTAAATAGTTTTGATCCATTATCACCAATTTAATTTTTGTTGCATTCTGTGAGTAATCACATGCTTAAAATCAATTGTAATATTCTAGTCTGATTGTCCTTTTGCTACCAACCTTCTTACACTGATGAAATTGGAAGAGAATGCCATGACAAGTTAACCAAAGTGGAACTTAAGACAGTGAGACTGTTTGAAATTATTAGATTTGGAAAGAGTACTGGGACAAATAGATTGTGTATTGTTTGATCTTACATGTCATGTAGGATATGTATTATGTATAATTCACAAATAATAGATTTTATTTACATATTTGTCTATTTACCTATTTATCTTAGTTAACAGCTGCATTATGTTCAGCATATGGCAATGTAACACTTAAAGATGTCTCATTTTAAAAAAGGAATTTATTAACAACCTATTAACTTTAATAAGAATAATGTGGGGGTTTGAAATATCTTGTAAATTTACCAGGCATACTAATCAAAAGTCATGGTTAGCTAGTAGCAGGGTAACTAATTACAGTTACCATTGAAATAGCAACTTTAAATATCCTGCATTGCTGAACCTAAAAAGTCCACCTAATTTCCTTGATCCTGAATTAAAAAAAATAAAAGGAATCAGATTTTTACGTCCTGTACATGTGTGTCACTCAGGGCAATTTTGATAACACATTTTCTGTTCAATACCTGCCCTTAATACATTTTTTAACATTGGGACATAAATCCACATATGCTTTATAGCCTCTTCTTAGTGCTGGACTAGTTCTAATTTTGTTCATTTCTTAACATAAAAGGAAAGATTTATCATCCCCATGTTTCAGTTCTTAACTATAGGTCATGCTACTTTTCATCTCAGTTATTTATGTGAATGTTTTCCCTTCTGGGTGACAACTATGTTGCATTCACTTTGGAAATGCTTTTGCCTTTGAATGGTTTAGCACAGCTCCAAGGTGCTGGGACAGAGAAACAGACGTATTTTTCCTTCTTTCTCCCATAACTCTCTAGATATCAACGGAATCCTGCCCAAGTGCCAATTAAATAACATAATCATTCTTCTATTTAAAACTATTTTCTAATGCTATTCAGAAAAGTTGCAAACTGGTAGGTATACACATGATAGAGAACAACACAGTTCTCTGCTCATAAAAACTCAGGAAGCTGCAAGGAGTTTACAAAAAATTTCAAAGGGGATCCTGTAATAAACATCAAGCAGTAAAACATTGTAATAATTCCTCATAATATTATTATTGGAAAAGGGATTGAATTTCCAGATGGATTCTCCATTTGAAAAGGGGGCAGAGTTCTCCCCTATCCTCTTAGTTAGTGTGCTGCCTTTTAGAGTTAAATTCATAGTGCTTGATGATATAAAAACAGGACAAATCAACTCACACAAAAGTCTGTGTTTGAGTTCTTACCCTGGACTAATTTGTGTCTGTAAGAAAATTTTGCGCAGGTTTTAAATGAAACACTGTATCAATTAATTTACCAAGAAGGTGACCATTCACGTACAAAGTTGTATTTGCTTTCAGCTACTGAGCTGTACACACAATGCATAGGGGGAATAAGGAAGATAATATGTGGCTTCTTAAAATCAAAGGACTCTTGATTACTCTAGCAGGTGATCAAAAATATTAGAAGAGGCAAAAGAAATTCAACTCAAAACCCCTCTAAAACTAAAAGACAAACAATTTTTTTAAATAGCTGGGAGATTCAGACTGAACCATCTCAAAATATTTTATGCACATGTAGGGATTCCTGAAGAGACAAATGAACCCTGTTTGCCAAGTTGTAAGCAATGTCCAGTGTGTATGAACAACATGTTCAAGCAAGGACTATAAGAATAAAATCTTCCCTCTCTTAGGAATTTAGTGGCTAGGAATGAACTCATAGTATCCTTGTGGTAGCAGTATGGCTGCTGGTATCCTTAATGTATGGGAATTCTGGGGTCAAGTGTCCCAAATTTGTATCCTCTTTTATATTTTACTGGTTAGTAAGGCCACCTAGATGAGAGGTGATACTGGTGCTAGCAATGAGCTACTCCTCCCTTTTCATTACTGCAGCGAAATTGTTCAGGTCCCCCAATGGTAAGAAAGATAGAACAGATTTATGCACACTATATTAAAACATGATCTCCACAGGGAAAAATTATAAACTACAAACCCCTTGCAGAACACTAATTGAATTGTTAAACTGTGTTATTTACAAGCATTTTCATTCAGTACCATGGAACTCCCGGGCTGAGGGGACATGGGGTGGTATAAGCTATTTGTAAGCAATTAACTTGCCATGAAGCAATGGTGGCAGTTTTGTTGGAATGTCTTCATGGAAACAAAGTGTGATAAGGAGATATTCCTTTGGAGGATTGGAGTCGATTATTTTTGCCTCAGTTACTAGATTTACATGGCACAATGCAGACAACATTCTGCTCTTGAGTTCTAGTAGAACATTCCTGGGAGTGTTTAAGTCAAACCTGAACTCATTATATATGACAGAAATGTAATTGTACTACCTTTTTTTTGGGAATACCTGTTCAAATATGATACTGAAAAATATAAAAAAGCCTTTAAAAATTGGGACGCTCACAAGCTGCTAAAAGTGTTAACAAAGAGATGCTTCCAAGCTTTCTTGCAGATGGCCCCTTCTTTAAAATAAAAAATAAATTTAAAAGATCATTCTTCCTTAGAGAAATGAAGAATAAAGACCAGAGTTGTATGGCCGCAGAATGTAAGACATGTAGTTTAGTAACTCTGAAAGGAGCCAATGGTCGTGTTGGATAATTAGTTGAACATGAACTTGTGTAGTTAATGAAAGGAGAATATTGTTGCAGTAAGTAAGGTAAAGTAGAATGGATTACAGGAGGTGTAAGGATTTGAAGATCAAATTAAAACCAAAAAGCCTTCACTACATTTGAAGCAGTAGGTCTACAGGAGAGTTTTTACACAATTGACTTAAGGTTTAGATGGTGTATTTGGACATTGTTGTTGTAGCTGAGACTTTTAAAAGAGGTAGCAAAGAATAAAATGACCTCTGTACAGTTTTTTAATAGAAGTTTGGGTTAGTATTTTGATCATAGGCAACAACACTTTCTGATGAATAAATGCATAAAATGTGTCCGTCACTGCTGTCTAGCCCTGACAGCAACCTACACAACATGCCTTACATTCAGGTGGCTAAATTCTGTTACCTCCAAAATACGATGTTCTTGACTAAACAGCCTATTGGGAATAGTGTCTGGGTTGTAATGCCCTTAAATCTGGCTTGGCTTTTTTTTCCTCTTCAGAAACCATGTTAACCATTTAACAGAATCTGTAACTGTGTGCCAGTGCCTGTGCTTGGACCTTAGCACTCCTTTGTTTATCACTACAGACATCGCTTCTTTATTATACTGCCTGCACACTCAAATGAATAGAAATATGTGTGAGTTTAGTTAATCTTAAGAAAAGTTAATCTACACGGACAGCCCTAAAGTCAAAGCAGAATTCCAATAACCATTTCCCTAGACAAATAATTTTGTTGCTATTAATGTGAGCAAATTGTTTGCTACAACTGTAGCAAGCAGTGAGAGATTGATTGGAATGTGCATCCATGGAAATACAATTTACAATTACTAGAAGTAAATGTATCATGTCTGGTGCCTGTTAGTGTGTGAAAGACATTAATTTAACTGTTTACTATTTAGTTGTCTTCATAATATACATTTCAAAAAAATTGAAAAGCTTACTCTGTCTGTATGGAAGGCCCATGATTTCCAAGCAATTTGGAACTTCTGTTTCTTAAACAGCTTTTTTAACATGTCAAGACATGCATGAGTTAGCAAGCACAATAATATCTTAATAATTGAGCATACACATACAATCTGTCTTAGTTAACATCAGAAATGTTAAAAATAAATGTATAAAAATAATTTTTCTAAGTCAGAAAAGTTAATACAACCTTAAGCTCCTCATAGCCTTTGTTTTGAAAGAACACAATGTGAAAAATGGAAACTAAAGAAGTAGGGCCTTTATTAATAGCAGCAGCTGTCACACATTCATTTTTTGTCTTTCTCAGATATTAAAAATGGCTAAATAGAATTGATTAAACTTTGCTTTAGAGCTGTCCAGGGAAGGAAGTAGCTATGACAGATTTCATCCAACAAATTACGTATTTTTTTAAATTGAGGCTTATAATAAAAATGGTTGGAGATGATATGCAGCATTCCTTCTGTGATACTATGAAATAGAGAGGGGATAGTGGAACTCTACTGCCATTTGTCATATTAGAGCCATAGAAGCCATCTGCACTCCAGAAAACTGTTGCTCAGCTTGCCTGTGGTTTGCAGGACCATATGTGTGAATCATTTAATTCAACAATAGAACACAGATCATACTGATTATTTCTGTTACACAGAGATATTATTGATCTTTTCCTATTCCACTGTTTATTTTTGGAAAAATTATTTTGATTTTCAGACAGTCTAAATATTAATTGTGCTAGCATTTATAAAGCACAAGAAGTTGTAAGTAAATTTCACTGGAATTTTGGAAGGGGCAATGGGGGAAAAAATAGGGGTCTAGTCCCCAACATCTTTTTCTAAACACATCAGTAGTAGTGTACGCATCTCTCATTTATTGAGGCCATAAAAGTTGTAGTACTTCAATATCTAAATAGAGATATAACAGTATATGTTTAAAAAAATCATAATTTTTTTTGGCCGTGAACAAATGTCAAATCTTTAAACATGATGTGTTGGTAAAGAGACACGGAAAATTCAAGTTACACTGCCATTTTAAACTACCTGCTAAGAACCATTTGTAAATATGTAGAATTTTGAATGTGCTTTACAGACTATAGTAAGAGTTCCAGCAATGCCAGAATTTCTAAGTATAACTCTGAGAGTCCCAAAAAAAAAAAAGTCATGACTGATTTCTTATGCTTTCATATTTCCCCTGCATCTGTACAGTCAGACCCTCTGCTAGGCCACACTTTACATCTGAATTCAAAGGTAATTTAAAGCCCTCTTGAAGTCAAGAAAATGTAGCTTGAATGACACCTTTAGAGTTGTTCCATTTCTTCTGTTTACATTGAAATCTAGCAAAATAATCTCATAGATTTTGTGGCTGTTTTTACAGGCATGAATACAAAAGAGAAATAGGAGCTCACTTTTAATATTTTACAAAAATGATTTAGGAAGGCTGAACAGGAAACTCCATTCTTTCTAGCAACTCAATAAATCACTTCCATGCTACTAAGTTTCAAAGTTTATTGAAGGTCTCACTTGTAAATGAGATGGGGCCTGCTTTCTTCCTTGGGAAATTTTTGTAAATGCTAAGGTGAATGTGAGATGAAATAAACTTCTCTATGATATAGGAAAAGCCTAATCTGAATTCCAGTGAAACTGCGTGGAGAGAGTCTTCTGCCTTACATAATGGGAAAGAAGTCACAAATCACGTGCATCTCTTACAGAGCCCATGCTGCATCAGACTGCAGAGTGATTCTTAAAAGAGAAAACAAGCATAAGCCCATGTATCTGGGCACAGTAGTATCCAATTTCTATTTGCTGTGTGGTAGTGTTGGTGACAGCCAGGAAAGTGAGGGCAGGAAGGACTTGAGACCCTGCTCAGCTGGAGCAATCAGCAACTGCAGAGTCAAGAGAGACACCAGGGAAAAGAGAGGCCTGGAGAGTAATGGGGTTTCTTAACCAACTTTGTTGTCTTGCTCATGTTCTATCATTTTATCTCGTTTTCCTGCCACTCTCAATATTGCTTAAGGGAGCACCGACTGCGTGAGTGTTCCATCACAGAGAAGGACTTATGTGGACTTCACGGGAGGAAGGAAGACACTGGAGGCACAAACCTTCATGTCTAAGTGGACATTGCACAGGAGAGGATCAACATTATGCTGGTGTGGCCTTGGTTGAATCTGTAGTTTCAAATCTTAGAAACATTTGTCTGCAACTGGGTCAGTATTTTACTTTCTAAGATTTTTCTTCCCCATGTATTTTGTAAGCTATCAAAAGCTTGAGGGGGGAGGAGGGAACCCTTTGCACAAAACACTCAGCCCTGTATATTTTTGCAAAATGTAAAATAGATGCCTGGCAGGCAAACATAGAGTACATACTGCCACAGTAAACTGTGATTGCTTTCAAACCACTGCTTTCTACTTCACTGCACATAAATATGATCATCCTAACCTCTTTCCTTGAGTTTGACGAGAAGAAAATCACGAGACTTCCATACAAGAACAGCTAAAAGGAAACTAATAAAGATCATCTTGGAGAGAAAGGGCAGATGGGGCTCACTGCCAGAGCAGTTGACCTTAAAGCACTGGTGCTCCTGGTTTGTATGGCCTAAGATACCATTCTCATTGCCAGCTCCCAAGATGAATAACTAACCAGGTCTGCATCTGAAAGTACTGCTTGCTCTGTCCTGGTAAGCCACTGCAAATAGAAAGGTGACCTAATTATACTGCCTGTGAATGCTTGCATGCTTTTCTATGAGAAAGAGGGATTTTATCATTTTGAGATATTTTGGGTTAACCCCATCAGGAAGATCAGCCCCACTCAATCACTCACTCACTCACTCACTCACTCCCTCCCTCCCTCCCTCCCTCCCTCACTCACTCACTCTACCCCAGTGGGAAGGAGGAGAGAATTGGAAGGGTAAAAGTGAGAAAAGTCATGGATCAAGATAAAAACAATTTGATGGGTAAAGCCAAAGCTCTACACACAAGCAGAGCAAAATAAGGAATTAATTCACTACTTCCATGGGCAGGCAGGTGTCAGCCATCTTCAGGAAAGCAGGGCTCCATTATGCATAACAGTGACTTGGAAAGACAAACGACATGACTCCAAGTATCCTCTTTGTTCCTTCTTTCCCCGCTGTTATTGCTGACCATGACTCCACATGGTGTGGGATACCCCTCAGTCAGGTGGGGTCAGCTGTCCTGTCTCTGTCCCCCCACCAACCTCTTGTGCACCCCCAGTCGCCACTGCCAGGGTGGGGTGAGAAGCAGAGAAAACCTTGACTCTGTGTAAGCACTGCTGAGCAATACC
Source organism: Corvus brachyrhynchos (assembly GCF_000691975.1). Classification (NCBI taxonomy): domain Eukaryota; kingdom Metazoa; phylum Chordata; class Aves; order Passeriformes; family Corvidae; genus Corvus; species Corvus brachyrhynchos. The sequence goes on along the minus strand of NW_008237221.1, from coordinate 3,179,470 downwards.
TAAACCAGCCCTGTGTTATCACCACTGTTTTGGTCATAAATCCAAAACAGCACCCAAGCGGCTGCTATGAAGAAAGTTTACTCCATCCCAGCCAAAACCAGTCCACGAGATAAAGTTATTACAATTCATCATATGTCTCAAATCCCTTGAGAAGGGCGTTCAGTAGCTTTCTTGCTAAATGGAATACCTACCGTAACCATTGGGCACAAGTGCTCCTCTGATCTCTGCATAAAGGTCAATGTTGACTCCTCCATACAAACAGATGCTCAGTCTGGGACTAGTTTGCTAACCAAGGGAAGCAGGTTCTCATGATGTCCTCCATGTGCAGGCATTTTGAGTGATTCTTTAAAAAATCTGGTTTTGAAGATGTGTTCCAGAGGTTGGTTCTATTTGTTGCCACCCAGGACACAGTCATTAATTTTCTTTTTCAGCCACTATTTTATTTGGGAACATGAAGCTGAGAACGATGATATTTAATTCTCATGGTTGGAGATTCAAATAGTGAAGAAAATTGCTGTTTTCCTAGTTATAAAACAAATTCAACCAATGACTACATTAATTTTGAGGTGGATCTTCTTTTAAATATTCTTATCTAAAATAATTTTTTAAAGTATTCTGGAAACAAAGA